>NC_058416.1:66903228-67127521 GCF_002201575.2 Neomonachus schauinslandi
AATAACGCTCTAAAAAAAAAAAAAAAAAAGAATCTGGGCAGAGCTGGGATTGGATTGGGTAGGACATGCCAGGTGGAGGAAACCACTTGAGCCTGGAGGCTGGCACTGGAGGCCTCTCTGGGAGTAGTGAGGGCACAAGGGAACCTTTTGACCTCCTTGGGCCCTTCCTGAGCCCTGAGGTGTCAACACCAATAAGGGAAGTGGCTGAGCTCAGACCCTGAAGGCCAGGCCAGTGGGTCTGGACTTTGAGAGCCCCAGGAGGCTGGTGAATGTGTCACCTGGCTGGGTAACCCATTAACCCCAGCTCACTCATTAAGACCCTGGTGGGTGACCAGAGGGTAAGGGCTGTGGGAAGAAGGGAGTGTTGAGGGCTGGGGACTGCTGAGATGGGTTCTCTGTGTCCTTGTTCCTTGATGAGTTTCTTGGGCGAGGCTGGCCTCCAGCCAGGGGTAGCTGCCAAGGCAGCATGAGGGGGTGTCACCCCACCATCCTGATGCCTTTTATCTCCTAATCACCCCTACTGCGCAGGTATCAGCAACCTAGTGTGCCCCAGGGACCTTGGTCAGACAGAAGGGGTTGGGGGGCTGGGCACCTGGCCCATCTCCTCTGAGAAATGAGGAACTACAGTGGCCTCCAAGGCCCTTCCTGTATTGACAGGCTTGGGTTTGCCCCAGCTCTGTGTCTGGGAAAGCAAGGCATTGGTGGGGCAAGAAGGGTGCTAAGGGAAACCACAGACTCAGTGGTTAGAAACTTGACCCATGACACATGGGGAAGGCCCTACAAACCACTTCCTGAAAGTAGAACCTCACTGCAGCCTCCATCGCGCCCCACCCTGCTGTGGGGGGCTAGGCCTGAGCCTCAGGAAGTGCCAGGTGAGCCTCGGGCCCAGAGTGGGCCCCTGCTGTGGGGACACCACTTCCCAAAATGCAGTCGGGAGCCTCACCGTGTGTGAGCTGGGAGGGCGGTCCAGTCCCCTCCAGAACTGCTGGGACACCATCCCAGGGCCCACTGGGAGCCAGGAAACCTGATGTTACCCCAGAGGGTCCCTTGGTATCTGCACCGAGGAGACAGTTAGTAAGCTGGCCGAACAAAAGTGACTTTGATGCCCAACACCATAGCAACTTAATCAGCTTTAGGGTCACAGAATCCCAAAGGTTTGGTCTCTGATAATCCTATCTCCGACACCCCAGAAAGGTTGGCTTGCATACCTGCCCTGACGGGGGCCCTCACTACCTTCAAAGCCAGCCAAACTGATTGGTCGGCAAGTTCTTCCCAGTGTCAAGCCCCAATTTGCCTTCTCGGAAAGCCTTCTGCGGCTGTGAGAGTCAGCATGCTGTAGGTGGGCCTGACCTCACTTCCTGCCCAATGAGGAGCAGGGGCCTGCCCGACAGACCCTGTTGCCACCTGGCCACAGCCTCTCAGAGCCACACAGACCACACTGACCGGATGGAAGGAAGACTCCAGCTCAGTGAAGAGGCTGCTGTCGCCCCATGGTAGCAGGGAGCCTGGCTGACTCCCGCTGGCCCCATCTGCATCTCCATTTCAACACCTGCCTTTGATGTGCGGCTGGAGGCTGGAGCACTGCCCGTGTGTGGGCCTCCAGCTCATTAACACCTGGGAATGGCTGGCGGCAGGGCCAGTCCGGCACCCGGTGGACCAAGCCCAGCTCCCAAACCCAGAGGCAGGAGAGCATGGGCTCTCGGGTCCCTGGGTTCAGATGCAACCCCTGCCACCCCATGGCCCAGGGTCTCCTCTTCTTGTGCTCTGTTTTCTATCTGGGGAGCAGAAATCATTAAAATAATTGGGGGCACCTCGGGCTCCCTCTCCCTCTGCTCCTCCCCACCCCCGCTCATTCTCGCTCTTTTTCTCTCTCTCTCAAATAAATAAATACAATTTTGAAAAAAAATAATTGTTGGGCGGATTCCCTGAGATGGCTGCATGAGCTACAGTAAGCGCCCGCTACCTCCATGGTTCCCACGCCCAGGCCTGCAGTCGCCTCTGTCCTTGCCTGATGAACGGCTCAGGGCTCAGCGGCAGAAAGTGCCTCCCTCGTCCTGGCTGCCCTGCCCTCTCTGCCCACGACACCCTGCGCAGGTAGCATTTATCACATCACCTCTAATTATCTGCAGTGTCTGCTAGCTCCAGGGGGTGGAGGAGAAAGGCTGAGCCTCTCTGGCCCCAGCCCCCACCCCAGGGCAGGGCCTGGTCTTGTCTCAGAGGGGCATCTGGTCTTGTCTCCGAGGGGCATCAGTCACTGACTCGAGCCTGTCTGTCCACGCCTCTCCAACCCCCCCAACCCCACCCCCGAAACTCCCCCGGGGGGGAAGTGTGCCTCTGTGGTTCTCCTGATGCCAAAACCACCCAACACTTTCCCTGCATGCCCTGCTGGCCCTCCACCAGAGCTTCTAGGAGCCCCCACCCCCTGCCACCTCATTCCTCGGCCTCCTGCATCTCTTCAAGTTGAACTCGGTTACTCTCTGAGTCCTGCTTGCAACATTTTGTGAGTTGCTGTTTCAGAAGCCTCAGGTCCACATGTGTGCCTAAACCTGAGCTAAGTAACAGCCCTCCCCATAGCTCCCCGCAGCCAGCCTAGCCTCAGTGCCCCGGCCCCAACCTCACTGGTCCTGTCCAACAGCCTTACGTCTACCCCCCTCCTGTCTGCACGGGACCCCAGCCCCCCTCACCTGGCAACTCCTCCTCGGGGTCCACAGCCACTGTTTCCCTTCTGTAGCCCCTGCTGAACATGCAAATCTGAGCACTTCTCTCTCACTAAGAACTCTTCAAAGGCCCCCACAACCTCTAGATAAATTCCTGCCTTGCTAGGGCCCCACCCCTTCCTCCCTGAGGCTCATCCCTTGCTCCCTGCTGGAACTTCAAGCTGGCACTCCTCCTTCAGACCCCAGGCTCAATGCAACCTCCTCCGGAAGTCCTCCCCACCCTGCCTCCTGGTCAGGTGTCTTCCTCAGCTCCAGTAATGCCCCAGAGTGCCCCATGGGGCCCCATCACAGCTCCCCACCCCTGTGGGCATAGCTGTTAGTTTGACTTCCTGTGTCTTAGGCTCCACAGTATCCACAGGGCCCAGTGGTCAGCACTGAGTGGGCAAATGAAGGCTGTGGGGTGGCTGCGGGGACTCAGTATAAAGCCATAGAAAATCAATTTGTAAAAACACCGCTGTGTGCTGGACTCTTTGTTGTGTCTAATCCTACAATAAGATGCCAGGCGGGCATCCTATTTTCCCCATGTCATAGATGAGGAAACTGAAGTTTGCAGAAGCTACCATAGTGACTTGAACAGCATCCCCCCAAATTCATATCCATCCGGGAGCTCTGAAAGTGACCTTATCCGGGAATAGAGTCTTTGTAGATGTCGTTAGCGTGGGCCCTAAATCCAATAACCAGCGTTCTGATAAGAAGGCCATGTGAGGGGGCAGCTGGGTGGCTCAGTCAGTTGAGCATCTGCCTTCGGCTCGGGTCGTTGTCTCGGGGTCCTGGGATCGAGCCCCGCATCAGGCTCCCTGCTCAGCGGGGAGCCTGCTTCTCCCTCTCCCTCTGACCCTCCGCCCAGCTTCTGCTCCTGCTTGGCTTGCCCTCTCTCTCTCTCTCAAATGAGTAAATAAAAAATCTTAAAAAAAAAAAAAGGCCATGTGAAGAGGGGGCGCCTGGGTGGTGCAGGCGGTTGAGCGGCCAACTCTTGGCTTTAGCTTGGTTGTGATCTCCAGATCGTGGGATCAGGCCAGCCGGGCTCTGAGCTCGGTGGGGAGTCTGCTCGAGACTCTCTCCCTCTCCCTCTGCGCCCCCCTCCTCTCTCTCTGTCTCTCAAATAAATAAATCTTTTATTTTATTTTATTTTATTTATTTATTTATTTAATTTTAAAAGATTTTATTTATTTATTTAACAGAGAGCTAGAGAGAGAGCACAAGTAGGCAGAGCACAGGCAGAGGGAGAAGGAGAAGCAGGCTTCCCACTGAGCAGGGAGCCGGACGTGGGGCTCGATCCCAGGACCCTGGGATCATGACCTGAGCCGGAGGCAGCCATTTAATCAACTGAGCCACCCAGGCGCCCCGATCTTTTTTTTTTTTTTAATTTTATTTATTTATTTGACAGAGAGAGAGAGAGCACAAGCAAAGGGAGCGGGAGAGGGAGAAGCAGATTCCCCGTTGAGCAGGGAACCTGATGCGGGGCTCGATCCGAGGACCCTGGGATCATGACCTGAGCCGAAGGCAGACGCTTAACTGACTGAGCCACCCAGGCATCCCTAAATAAATAAATCTTAAAAAAAAAAAAAGGAACGTCATGTGAGGAGAGACACACGGACACAGATAAGAAAGCCAGGTGACAACACAGGCCCGGGTGGCAGTGATGGAGATGGAAACCAAGGAATGCCAAGGATGCCAGCAACCGCCAGAAGCTAGGAAAAAGCAAAGGAAGAGTCTTCCCTAGAGCCTTCAGAGGTAGGGCAGCCCTGCCAACACCTTGATTTCTGACTTCCAGTCTCCAGAACTGTGAGGGAATACGTTTGTTGTTTAAGCCACCAAGTTTGTGATAATTTGTTATGACAGCCACAGAAAACTAACACAGCTACCTACTTTGCCTATGTTCGTACGCCCTAAAAAGGACAGGTCCAGGCGATTCTAATCAGTCCCGAGCCTACATCTGTGACCCTACCCCCCATGGAGATTCCTGGCCCTGCGGCAGGCTTACAGCACATCCCTATAGAGCCAGCTCCAAGAGAAACTGTTTCCATTGAGTGTCTGTCTGCTTCTGTCCTCCTAGTGAGTTCCCAAACCATCCTGCATCCTTCTCGGGAGTGGCTGCCAGAAGGCTCATTGTCACCTGGCTCCTCGCTGAGGTACCATAAACCTTGCAGGTACTGGGGCTTAGACTATCCCACTGGGTGGATAGAGAAGAGGCCCAAAGGTGGGGCAGGTCCAGTTCCAGCCACAGCCACACCCTTCTCCCCTTCTTCTGGGTCATCTGGACCTTGGTTCCCTGTCACTCCAGCTCCCTGTCACCACATGGGGTGGCCAAGAGCGTGGGAAGCCAAAGATGTGACTGGCACTGCTGCTTGTCTCCTGGCAGGCCCCACCTGGGGCCCAGGATGTGTCCCCAGCAAGGCCTGGGGTCCAGCTGTGTCCCTCGCACCTGACTCTCTGGCTCCCCAACTTCCCCCCTCACTGGCTGTCCAGGGGCCTGATACAAGCCGCTGAACCCTATCAGCCCTAGCGGCTGGGGGGGCAATCAGAACACACCGCTGCCCCCTCCACCCCCAACCCATCCACCAAAGAGGGTCTCCACAGACACAGATCTACAGAGCAAGGCAACTTCAGGGAGAGAGGCCAGTGGCCTTTACTTAAATATACACGGAGACTAGTAAGGAGGAATGATGCCCCCCACTCCTGAGGGCACAGCTCTGTCTCTGGGGCCTCCTACCCAATTCAGGTTAGGCCCGAAACACTCCCTAAGAGCCAACTCAACCTAACCACCCCCACAGGAGGCAGAGGGAGGCCCATCCAGGGATCCAGGCCCAGACGCCACCTCCCTCTTTTTCTGGGAAAATGTCCTCCAGGAATCTCTCAGCCAAGAACACAGAGGGTGGGGTAGGACCTGAGGGGTGTGGGGCTGGGGGGTAGTTCTCTGCTTTCCACAGGACTACAACTCTGAGCACCCCTGCATGCCACTGCCTGGGTTGCCCCCTCCGTGACAACCAAGCTCGACCCTACCTCCCCACCCCCCTGGACCCCCACCTCGGCCTTCTCATGTTTGAGGGGACAATGTCCAAGCCTGGCTCGGCCTCTGGAAGGATATGGTCAGGATTTGGGAGACAGCCCAGTTTTGGCTCCAGCCCTGAGGATGTAGAGGAGAGGGAGGGGGTTCTTACCAGGCTGCCAGCTCTGGACAGGGGTCTGAGAGGTCCCTGGGGCAAGGGGCTGCTGCGTAAGTCTCTGGTCCCGTCACCACCACGTCAGGTCAGCGACAGCGCCTGGGCCCTGGAGGAAGGCAAGCCAAGCGGTCATGCAGGTTTGCCAGGAAGGAAACCTGTGGTGCCAAGGTGGCCCCAGGACAATGCTGACTACAGAGGGGGGTAGTGGAGGCTGCTAGGTCCAGCTGGCGGATGGCAGGGGAGAAGGGGGCCCAGGATAGAAAGGCCCCAGGAGTCCCAATGGGGGTGTCCAAGCAGGCAACAACAGGGGTCAGGGTTCAGTGGATGGTCAAGTGACAAGGACACTAAGCTGTCCTCTGTCTTAAATCAGGGGCTCAGCCCTGGGGGACCACAGTGCCCAGCACCCTGTCCCCAGACACACTCCTGGAGGGCAATACTTAACCCAAAAGAGGAACCTGCATCTGCCCTCACTTACCATGTGCCCTCTGATGGCCACCCCTTACCCCACACACCCCCTGTCTGTGCTCACCCCTCCTGCACTGGTGCCCAGGCCCACTGTCCTCATAGGCTGGACACACCCTCTGGGCTGTGGGAGTTGGGGATCTGGAGGCTAGTGCTCCAAATGTCCCCTACCCAGGGAATGTGAGGGCCCAGAGCTGGGAGGGGGGCCTGCAGGGGACAGCAGGCCCCCAAGTAGGCCCCTAGAGCTGCGGTGGGTCCCTAGCTCAAACTTGATCCCTGGAGGAGCCAGGGCTCCCCCTCCTCACACTGCCTCCCCACCCCTGTCAAGCTGGAAGAAGGAAGCCTGGGACAGGTGCAACTGACCTGCTGGCCAGCCTGCCCAGAGCTAGCCCTAGGGTTAACCAGCACTCTTCATCCCAGAAATCTGCCAGGCCTGGATCAGAGGGAGCCCGAACCACCTAGGCTGCCCCGGCCTGCCCCCAGCCAGGCAGGGAGGGGCAGTAAATATTTGTCAAGCAGGAACATCTATGCAGGTGGACGGGTCATACTACAATTAATTGCCCACTGCCCGGGAAAGTCCTGAAGGCAGGTGATGGCACTGCCTAAGGCTGGCACCGGAATCCCCACACGCCCGGCCTGACTCCGAGTCCAGTGCTCTTTTGCACCACCAAAGCCACTGTTCCACTGTCAGCCAGCCAGAGGCCATGGCCAAGCGCCACCTCGTCCGGCCCTGGCTCAGCGTCTCCCCCAACGGCTCCAGGCCCTGGCGACAGAGCTCCAGAGCCCAGTCTAGCGCGGGCCGGGGCCTCTACTAGCGAGACCTCCCGAACCGAGTGTTTGGGAGCTCCGGGGCCCCCAGCAGGACCCCCCCTTCCACCGCGGCGGCCCCGACCGGGCGCGCACCCCCAGATCCCGCGCCCCCCACCGGTGCAGCCCCGGCCGGGGCGGGGCGGGGCCGGGGGCGGGGCGCAGACGGCCGGGACTCCCTTCCAGCTCCGTGCCCGCAGCTCAGCGACCATGGGGGCGCGGCTGGGCCGGCGGACCGGACCCGAGGCGGGCTCGGAAGCCGGGGCGGCGGCGGGGTGCGGGCCCGCGCCCTATGAGCGCCGGGTGCGCTGGCTCCGCGAGATCCAGTCCACGCTCCGCGAGCGGCGGCCCGAGCGCGCCCGGCAGCTGCTGCGCCTCCTGCGCCAGGCGAGAGAAGGAGCGGGCCGGCCCGGGGCTGGAGGCCGGGGAGGGGCCGGGAGCCGCGGGCTGCGGGCCTGGAAGGGGCCGGGAGGTGCTGCGGAGCTGGCCCGGGGCGCGGGAGGCAGGGCTGGCCCCGGACGGGCGCGCGGGCCGGCAGGGTTCCGAGGGGAGGGTACGACTGGCTGAAGGGGCTTGTCTGGGCGAGAGGGCGAGGGACGGAAAGCAATCGGCTAGAGCGAAGGCCCGCGAGGCTGCGGGGTGGGGTGGGGGCTGTGAGTGCGGAGGAGGGGGCCGCGACGGTGTCCACCTCTCTGGGGTTTGAGAGGTCAGTTGTGTGTGTTGAGGGTGCCCCAAGCCTGGAGCTAAGGACCCAGATTCAGGCCTTGGCGGGAGAAGGGAGGAGCGGCAAGGGAGTGGTGGGAGGGGGACGATATCTTATACTGCGGGGCAAGAGGAAAAGGACAGATCCTGGCTCCTCCAGGGTGAAGGGAGGCACTGCACAGGAGCCTGGAGAGAGGACCGTGGGAAGTGACAGCCCAGCTGGTCAGCCAGTGCGACCCACCATGAGCCTATAGCAGCTACAACTCACATCACCCATCCTCCTAACAGGCAAATCACACCCACTGAGTACATACACCTGGCATCTGTACATCACAACACCACATCTGGACTGGGGGGGTGGGGGGGGCAGTGCGCCTCTGGTCTCACACACACCAGGTACCGGAGCCAGCCCGGGGTGCCCTAGGAGACATGGGTTCTGGTCCCAGCATCACCACTGGGCAAGCCACTTCCCTCTCTGGCCATGTCCCCATCACCCACAGCAGCTGCCACCACAACCTGCCCCGTCCAGGAATCTGAAATCAGCCACGCAGGTGTTTGGCCTGCAGGTGGATGATTAGAGAAGGGAAACTGAGGCTTGGAGAACAGTGGTGAGCCTATGACCACAGAGCAGACTGGGGGGCAGCGGAGGCCGGAGCCCAACCTCTAGTCTCCCAGCCCCGCTCCCTGCTGCACTGGGTTTCCTTTCTCTAGGCTGACAGGGCTGGAAAGGTGGGGCTGGCCCTTTAAGAGGAGCTGTCCAGACCAGCAGAAGGCTGGCTGTGTCTGGGGCCCTGTCTGGGTCAGCCCAGGCTCACCAGCTAGCCCTCTCTTCTGGATCCTCCCTAGCTGGCATTTGTAACTTGAATGGTGTTTAAAATGCAAACAGCAAAGCAGCACCAAATCAGCTAGACCATCCAGAGGTACAGATCTTTGTCTGGGAGGGCATCTGGAGCCCAAGCACCAGCGGGACATTTTTTTTTTTTTTTTAGCTGGGAAACCAGCTATGTTGCCCCCTTGTGTCTCAGAGGTCAGGATTCCCAACCAAAGAGGGGGCTGTCCTGCCCCACAAGCCACAGGGACTCTGCAGTTATGGCCCTTGGGCATTCCCGCTTGGCCTATCTTCCTGTACACAGGGGGCTTGCGCACAGACCGCGTCACTCTCTGGCTTGGGGAGGGCCCAGGGGTCTGGAGGCCCCTCCTGGCTGTGCCTGCCCCATCAGCTTGTCAGTATAATCTCTAAAAGGGTGTTCAGTGCCACACCAGGCCTGTGGGAATAACAGGAGGAGAAGCCCAAGGACTGAAGGGCAGGCCAGGGGCCCGATGGTGAGGTCTCTGTGAGGGGTGGGAGACCTGGAGGCTGGAGAGAGGCTGGTGGGCTGGGGAGGGTGGGAAGGCCAGGCCGCTCATGAGTCTCTAGTGTTACACAACGAGAGCATTTGGTCTCCACCAAAGGGGTTAAGGGTCAAGTTTAGGTGTGTGTTTCCTGGAGCTGGCTCTGGCAGCCCAAGGGTGGGAATAGATGGGTGTTGGGAGGTCGACAGGCCCGGGAGGAGGCTGTTAGGGAGAGAGGCCTGAAACTCCTGGAGCAGTGGGGAGGGAGAGCTGGGCAGAGACGGGTGAGGGAAGAGTGCAGGGTGGTTCTGGGCCCCTGCCTGAGTGCTGGGAAGATGGGGATGGCGATGCCCTTTACTATGGGGCACAGGAGGTGAGACGCGCTTCACGGCAGGAGGTGAACACACCCAGTCTAAGCTGCCTTTGGGACATCTGAGCTGAGAAGGGGGCCCAGGCCTACAAAAGGGGCCCGGACCTGTCAGCAAACAGATGGTGGCCAGAACTCAGGAGAGCTCAGGAATAAATGGAAGAGAGGCAAATGGCCCCGAAGGAATGCTGGAGGACAGCAGCATTGGGGGGGGGTCATCGGAGGAGCCCCCCAGAGAACCCTCCAGATAAGCCCAACCCCAGCGGAGGCAGGTGTCACAGTACCATGTTTTGCCTCCAGGGAACCAGTCTAAGGGTTTGGGAACCTACTTATCACCTCCCTGAAGCCCCCAATGCACTGACACTCTCCTCATCCAAAGGGTCCACTTGCCTCTGGACAGTTGGCCCATTGCCGCCTGGAAGCATCCGGGAGGGAGACAGAGAGAGGGGAACAGACGTGAGGGGCTGGCTTGTTTGGGGGCCTGGAGAAGGGAGAGCCCAACTCCTGGCTCACTCAACTCTCCTCACCACCCACAGGACCTGGGCCTCGAGGGGACCCTCCTCACCGACATCCTCTACAGGAATGTGGCCTTCCTCAATCTGGTGGACCCCATCTCCCATGACCTGCTTGTGAACCTGGCCCGGGACCTGCAGTGCCCCAAGACGGTGAGGCCAGTAGACATGGACCTCAGGCTGGGCAATGCAGCTGACAGGGACCAGGAACGCCCAGGGCTGGGAGCTAGGAGCCTCATTCTCATCCGGCTTGCTTCGAGGCCTTAAGCAGATCAATGTCCCTCACTGGGACCCGGCGTCAGCTTCAGTGTACTAGGAACACATGTGAGCTGTGCTTTCCTACACCTGAAAAGTCATGTGTTGGGTAGACCTGCTTCCTCTGCGCCAGGACCCAGGATCCAGGCAGGAAGTCATACAGGGACCCTGCGGGACATAGAATGTTCTGACAAATCTGCTGACGGAACCAAACTCCCAGCCTCTGAGCTCCTGGGGCCAGAAGAGAGCCGCCCTCAGCTGGAAACCCTGTCCGCATGTCCCCATCCTGTATGGATACACTTGGGGACAAGTGCTCACTGCTTCCCATAGCAGTGTGAGCCACCAGCAAATCCCTCCTCATGTTGAATTGGCGTCTGTCACCTGGGGCCTCCATTCCCCCCCCCCCTCCGCCCCTCCCAAGCCGCCACATCTGCTCCAAACTCCACTCTGGTGGCACCTGCAGACATCCGGCCATGAACATTGAAGGTGCTGTGCTCCTGACACAGCCATCAGCCCCCAGCCCCCATCCCTTTGTCACAGTGAGTCCCTGTGTGAAACAGTGGTGCCCACTATGGGCCCGGCCAGCCCCGAACTCCTACACTTATATGCAGACATCACCGAGGATCCTGAGGCTAGCCTAGAGCCACACAGTGACTGCCAGGGCTTGTTGCCACTGTGCGTACACACTGTTAACAGGGGAACAGGGCAAAGAATGTGCTGGGTAGTGGAGGTTGCACAGGGCCAGCTTTGTGGAAAGCAGAGCATCCCTGTTTTTCCACCCGAGCTAGGTCTCTACGAGGGCCCGCGTAGGCCCAGGAGAGAGCCAGGTGGCGGTGCTGTAATGCATGAACCCTCCCAGATCTGGCAGCCCAGACCCAGGCCCTACTGGCAGTCTAGCTTGGAGAGTGAGAGGAAGAAGAGCATGCTGACCTGGCTTGTTTCTATTCCCTGGGGGTGGCGTCAGTGGAGCAGGGTTCCCTGGAGGGGCCTGGTTCTGCCTCCCCTTGTGGCGAGTCCCCGGGGAGCGCTGAGGGTGGGCAGGGAGCCGGCTGATAGCCTGGGACACTGGCCTTGGGCCTGAGGACAGGGAACAAGGGCCCATTGTCTAGGCCTCCTCCCGCCGAGCACTGCGGGCCTCAGACCAGCCTGTCCAGTTACCAGCGGGCAGCCTCCCCTGGCTCTGTGCCAGGCTACAGCCAGGGTGGGGGGTGAGAGGGGGAGGCTAGTGGGCAGCTCAGTGATCCATGATGAATCATGTGCTGGGCCACACACTTGGATCCCCAAGGCCCAGAGGGGGATGGGAGGGGCTCAGCCTCACCCTGACAACGCCGCCCCTCAACAGGACTATGAGCTCTGGAAGTCCTCGGATAAGATCTGCCGGCAGCTAATCTACCACCTCACCCCTCACTCCAAGCGGCAGCGGGGGTCCAGCCTGCCCCGGAGGAAGACCCAGAGCTGGTAAGGGGAGCCTATAGCCCCAGCCCCACCTCGTGGCCCCTGAGGGTCCCTTCCTAGGCTGGCATGGAGAGGCAGCTCAGCAAGAGGCTGGTGCCTGAAACCCTACCCTGTGAGCCCCTCACTCTTGTCTGCACCACAGCCCTGGAATGCTCCCCAAGCCAAGCTGCACCCTCTGTGTGACCTGCCTCCTGCCGTTCGCTTGCCCCTCAATCCCTGGCCTATCACAGGGCCTGGCCCTGATCCGGGCCAAGATGACCTCAGCAGACGTCTGCTGAATCCTCACAACACGCTATGGAGGGAGACAGATTCTGGGACATGATTCCAGTTTTACAGGAAAGGAAACTGAGGTTGGGAGAGGCAAAGTGGCTTGCCCAAGGCCACACCCTGCCCTGATTTTCCTACAGCTCTTTGAAAAGCCTTTGCCAGGCTGCCTGAAGCCAAGGCCTCCACAGCCAGCCTGAGAGCTTGCTCTGCCATGGGGTCCCCCTCCCAGTCACTCCATCACAGCTCCGCGGCCAGACAGCCCGGGGACTGGCTGCAGACAACCAGGTCCAGACCACAGACCCAGAACCACAGCCCCAGAGCTCTCCTCTACTTGCTCCCCCATCCTTTGAGCCTGGTGGTTCTCAATGAGCCCAGAGCCCATGGGGTTGTTCCCTGCCACAGTGGGTGAGGGCCCTGGAGGTGGTCACACTGCCTATATGCATAGTACGGCCATGTTCAAATGACAGGAGAGACCTAGAGGGGGCTCCAGGGGTGGTGGGGGTCCCTTCTCGGTCCCTAAACTTCCTTTCCAGCTTAGAACACAGGGGGCCCTTCACCTCCCAACAGCCCACCCCTACACCTCCCAACACATCCCCTCTTGCTACTCTGGGCCTGTCCCCTCTCTAGCCCCCAAAGCCGGGGGGACCAGCCTGATACCGTGTCACCCTCATAGGAACATCTATCTGTACCCACAAAGGGTCAACCTTGGAGGAGGTGTGGGCTCAGGAGTCAGAGCACCTCAATTTGAAGACCTGGCTTCCCTCTTAGCGGTGTGGGACCATGCAAGAGTCCTGTCACCTCTCTGAGCGTCATTTGCTCCTCAGCAGAATGGGATAATCATTCTTACTCTAGATGTAACAGGTGTAGCCACGCCAGGCATGCAGTAGGTTTTTATAATAATGGCTCGGGGAAGCTTAACACATGTTATTCCTCACAACAGCCAGGTCCCCTTTTCACCAAAGGAGAAAATGAGGCTCAGAGGGGTTCCAAGAATTGCCCATGGCCACCCATCTAGAAAGTAGCATGGCCTGACTGTAGGGCCTGGGTCCCGCTACTACCGCGGGCTGCCCTGACAGGTCACTATCTGCAGCCAGTGGGGACCTGCCTGGGCCATGGACCCTTGCTCAGTCCATCCTTGCCTGCCACCTTCCCACAGCCTCAAGAGCAGCCTCCAGATGACTCAGCTGGCGGGGGAGACCGTGAACCTTTCGGGGATTCTGCTGTCCACGAGGGATGTGCGGCACATCATGCGCTACCTGGGAAGCCAGGGAGCCGGGCTCACGGTGCTGGACCTGAGCTTCACGGGGCTGAGCGACGAGCTGCTGTGCCTGATGCTGCCCAGCCTCTGGACGCTGCCCCACCTCACCCAGCTCCTGCTCAACGGCAACAGGCTGACGAGGGCCACTGCTCGCGAGCTCACTGAGGCCGTCAAGGACTCCGCCAAGTTCCCCGCGCTGGCCTGGGTGGACCTGGGCAACAATGTGGACGTGACCTCCCTGCCCCAGCCCCTGCTGGTCGGCCTGCGCCGGCGGCTCAGCCAGCGCACCTCACTCCCCACCATCTACGAGGGCCTGGACCTTGAGCCTGAGGGCGGCGTGGCTGGGGCCACCTCTGCTGCATCCACCTGGGGCTCTGCAGCCGCTGGGCCAGGGTCTGAGCCCCAGGCCTGCTGCACGAGGTGACCCGCCACCCACCCTGGCTCCTGCCTGAGTGCCGATGCTCCTAGGCACATGGCATGGGGGATGATGGAGGCCCTCCAGGCCCCCAGAAATCCAGTGTAAATGCGCAGCCTGGGATGAAGGGGATGGAAGGAGAAGGGGTTCACCAGAGTCCAGATGGTCAACCCAGGATGGACTGTCAGGCTTCCCTCGGCAGGAAGCGCCCGGCACCTGCTGTGCCGATCCCACAGTAAACGGTGATGTCCTGCTCTGCCTCAGCCTTTCTGCACCGTGGACCTCAGGGCCACTGAGCGCCAGCCCTGCTTTTGGGGTGGGGAGGAGGGGTGGTCAAAGATTCAAGGATGCTGTCGACCTGAAAGGGAGGGACCAAGCTCACACTGACATCCCCCAGGTGCTCCCTGGTCAGACACCAAGGTGTGGGGTTGGGTCCACCTGTGCGCTGGGGAGTTAGAGGAGGCTGCCAGGGACCTGACCTTCACATCTGGGTTGGGCTTGGAGAGGAGTAGGTTGGGAGGCCACAGAGGGGCAAAGCTCAGAATGGAGCCCCACAGTAATCTTGTGCCTGAGCCCAGGACCCCTTGGACTGGGGACAAGACTGTGCTGACAGGAGGCAAGGTTCATCGCCCACAGAGCAAGTGCTGCCCACCACCCCTAGTACCCACGCCCCCAGGCTCCCTGTACTTAGTGGGCAACTCCACGGGGTTAGGAGATACCTCCGACCAGAGACAAAGAGCTTGTGTGTTCCCTCCAGGCCCTGAAGGCCCACGTGCACAGTCCTTCCCTCTGGTGGACCCCAAAAAAGCATGCAGGAGGTGGACTTGGGCACATCCAGCAGCGGGTAGTTGGGGGTGGAGCATTCCTAGGGCTGCCCCAGGGGTAGCCTGTACCCAGCAGGGGGCTATCTCCCATCCCCCTAAGGGCCATCAGGGCAGGCTCCAGATCAGAAGCCTAAAGTCATGGTTGCCCCTCCCACCCCAGCCTTGTGTGGAGAGCTGGAGTACAGCCCAACTAGGTGTTGGGCAGGGCAAAGACAAGGAAGGCATTTAAAGATGTCCGGGGGCGGGAAACTGAGGCCCAGAGTGGGGAAGCCAGCAGCCTAAGTCTCCCATGCAGAGCCAGGTCAGGTCTGGGGCAGTGGGGATCCTCATGGATGAGGAGAGACCTGGTGGCAGAGAGAAGCCCGCTGGGCCAAAGAGAAGATGGAGCTCACCCCTGGGCCTACGTACCCAGGCCCACCAGCTGACCTTCCTGCACATTTGGGCCCACAGGGGACCATGAGTCAGCACGGATTCCAGCCTGGCCAGATATACAACAGCCTCTTGGGCCAGAAAGGAGATGGTCAAGAAGGGTGAGGACGGCATGGTGCTGGGTTCCAGGACCAGGCAGGAGGTGGGGAGGAAAAGAGCTCCCTCTCGGCTGCTGCCTGCCCACCCCGAGGGCAGGCCCCCGCCAGCCTGGCTGCTTTTGGAGGAACCCTTATCTGGATGTGGTGGGAAGGGTGTGAATAACACCAGGTTCAGCCCAGCTCTCTGCTCCTGACTTGCTGTTGGGACCTGGCCATGGCCTCCTCTCTCCCGGCCTTGGGTCTCTCCTTTTTCCTCTGTATTAAATAGGGCTGGCTCTCCATAGTTCCTTCCAGCTCTCAACCCACCATCCTGGGGTCCTGACCCTCTCGGTCATCCTTGTTTTAAAGACATGGGCCTGACCATTGGCTTGGGAGCCACAGAAGTGTCTCCGGTGCCCTCACTCCGGAGCAAGGGGCTCAGGCTCCCTGGAGCAAGGCAAAGCAGGGTGGGGGGTGAAGGAGGCCGGCAGAGAGGAGAAAGATGGGGAAACCAGCCTTGCACTGGGCAGGCTGATAAGTCCATCACAGGCAAGAAGTAGTGTTCTCCTGTGATTCTTTGCTGGAGAAATGCCAAGCTCTCTGCTCCCCCCAGCCCTCCTGCTCCCCCAGCCCTCCTGCTCCCCCAGCCCTCCTGCTCCCCTCGCTCCCTGCCCACCACTGGCCCCAATCCAGCCCACAAACCTTGAATGTCGCTGCTGCGAGAGACTCCTACCAGAATGGTGTGACAGCCTGAGCGGGGTGTCACCCGGCGAGCTCTGGGAGAATTCAGGCGGCAGCAGCTGGTCTCAATCTCCCCGCCTCTCAGATGGAGGCACGCGATGCAATAGTTGAGCTCGAGCATAAACCCGCTCAAGAGAAGAGGGTTGGCCTTGTTGCCAGGCAGGTGTCCACAGCCCCTTCACAGGCCCTCCTGTCAGGGCCTCGCAGCCACCGGCTACTCTACAAGCAGGGACACTCCGGGAGGAGGGGGCTTGTGCCGTGAAGCCTGGTGGGCAGAGAGCCCCCGCCAGGTAGCCTCCAGCCTGAGTTCCAGACCCGAGAGGCAGCAGGTGGGTCTGGCCCAGGCCCCGTCTTGGAGGCAGGTAGGCGCGGCCTGGTCGCAGCCCTGTCACCCACTGGCAGTGTCCTCTCGGGGCCTGTTCCTTCATCTTGGGAACTAGTACACCAAGCCTCCCCTTATCCTGCTGGAGAGAGCATGACAAGGTCTGGAAAGTGCCTGCTGTTGGGCGGGGGGAGCCCACAGGGCAGGCACTCTTCAGCATCAGTGGGGCCCCCACCCAGGGCCCCCTGGATGGAATGGCAGGAGCCCAAACCTTCAGAACTAGGCAGAGCTGAAGCCCTTTATTTATTTGGAGAGTACTCCTGTAGCTTTTCAGTGGGCTAGGTACTGTTCTGAAGGCTTTACACTCCTTTAATTCTCTTCTCACTTATAGGTGAGTAGCTGAAACAGGGAGAGGTTAAGTGATCTAAGGTAAAGAGCTAGAAAACTGGAGGAGACGGGATGTGAGCCAGGAGGCCTTTGTCTGTGATGCTACAGCCATCCTGGGGGCTGGGGATTCACTGGAATTCTTGAGCAAGCCCCTGCCAAAGACATCATTCGACACAGGAGACCATCACAGGGCTCTGATGGCAGGTGTCCTGCAGTGGGAAAGACCCTCAGCCCACTCCCCCTAGCACAAGACCAATCAGGACCTCCCTGGACCTGTTTCTTCGTGTGCAAAATGGGTGGGGAGGGGAGCAGCGAGGACCCAGGCCTTGCCCTCTTCCAGGATTGAAAGGGACAGATGGGAAGTGGGTTCGGAAGTACTCATCAGACTGAATGAAACCCAGCCAACTGCACGTACCTTCACCTCTCTGGGCATCAGCCTCCTCAAGCCTAAACCCGCCTTGCCAGGATGTTCAGTGCACTGAAGGGAGATGTGTAGGAAAGATACCTGTGATCCACAGGACCTCTGGGACCAACACTTGGGGACTTCTTTTCTGTCCCAGAAGGGAGAATATTTGAGCCCAGATAAGGTGCTTTCAATATGAGTTTACAGCAAATGTCAGCCTCTGCTGAGTCTTCGTCTTGAAAATCCAAAATCTCTGGCAGCTGATACCAGTGGTTGATATCAACCCAGCACAGAGGTTTTTCTCTAGGTTCTGGAGGGAAAGGAAAACAAACTTCTTCCTCTTAGAAATAGTTGCCGATCATCAACAAAACCCAGGATTTCCTTTCCCAACTGTATACTTCAATTTTAATTTTTTAAAATTGTATTTTTATTTTTTTAATTTTTTTTTAAAGATTTTATTTATTTATTTGACAGAGAGAGAGAGTTAGCGAGAGCAGGAACACAAGCTGGGGTGTGGGAGAGGGAGAAGCAGGCTTCGGGGGGAGGGAGAAGCAGGCCTCCCGCCGAGTGGGGAGCCCAATGCGGGGCTCGATCCCAGGACCCTGGGATCATGACCTGAGCCAAAGGCAGATGCTTAACGACTGAGCCACCCAGGCGCCCCTATTTTTTAAATTTTTTTTTAAAAAAGACTTTATGTATTTATTTGTCAGAGAGAGAGAGAGAGAGAGCACAAGCAGGGAGAGCGGCAGGCAGAGGTAGAGGCAGGGTCCCCTCTGAGCAAGGAGCCCGATGCGGGACTCGATCCCAAGACCCTGGGACCATGACCTGAACGGAGGCAGCCACTTAACTGACTGAACCACCCAGGCGTCCCTATTTCTTTATTTTTTTTTAAAAAGATTTATTTATTTCGGGGCACCTGGGTGGCTCAGTCGTTAAGTGTTTGCCTTAGGCTCAGGTCATGGTCCCAGGGTCCTGGGATCGAGCCCCTCACCGGGCTCCCTGCTCAGTGGGAAGCCTGCTTCTCTCTCTCCCTCTGCCCCTGCTTGTGTTTCCTCTCTCGCTGTGTCTCTCTCTGTCAAATAAATAAATAAAATCTTTAAAAAAAAAAAAAAGATTTATTTATTTCAAGAGAGAGAGAGTGGGGGGGCAGAGGGAGAGAGAGAGAGAATCTCAATCAGACTTGGAGCTGAGTGTGGAACTCCACTTTGGGCTCAATCTCACGACCCTGAAATCATGACCTGAGCCGAAATCAAGAGTCAGGCGCTTAACCAACTGAGTCACCCAGGCACCCCCAGAATTGTATAATCTTTCATTGTAGTACAACTGAAATAATAAAGTGAACATAACAAGTGTTACAATTTTTTTTTAGATTTATTTATTTATTTTAAATTTTTTAGAGAGAGAGAACACATGTGGGTGCTTGTGTGTGCTTGCATGTGTGCGCACGTGGGAGGAGAGGCAGAGGGAGAGAATCTTCAAGCAGATGCCCCTCTGAGTGCAAAGCCCAAAGGGGGCTCAATCTCAATCTCACGACCCATGAGATCATGACCTGAGCAGAAACCAAGAGTCAAGACACTTAACCAACTGAGCCAGCCAGGTGCCTCAACAACTGTTACAATTTAAAGTGTACAATATGGTACATTCTGACTGCCATGAAACCACCACCACAATCAAGACAGTAAAGATATCTGTCATTTCCAGAAGTTTCCGTGTGCCCCTTGATAATGCATCCTTCCTACCCCTCTCTGCCCACTCCCTTCCAAGCAGGGGGTCTTTGACCTGCTTGCTCTCCTTATAGATTAGTTTGCATTTTCTAGAGGGTTTTGTTGCTTTTTTTTAAGTTTATTTATTCTTTTGGTAATCTCTACGCCTAATGTGGGGCTTGAACTCACGACCCTGAGATCAAGAGTCACACACTCTTCCAACTGAGCTAGTTAGGCGCCTCAATAGTTTTAGATATATGGAAGTTTAGATATATGGAAGAATACGGGGTGTACTCTTTTATATTTCTTTCACTCAGCATAATTATTTTGAGACTCCCACGATGTGGCATATATCAGTAGTTCCTCTTAATTGTTGAGTCGTATTTTATTGGTTGGATGTACCACCATTTATTCACCTGTCAATGGACATTTGGGCTGTTTCCAGTGTTTAGCTATTAAAATACAGCTGCTATGAATATTCATGTACAAGGTTTTACATGAACATATATTTCCTTTTCTTTTGGATAGTAGTATCTCATTATGGTTTTCTTTTCTTATAATATCTTTGCCTGCCTGGTTTCGCTTATCAGGGTAATGCTGGTCTCATAGAATGAGTTGAGAAGTTATTCCCTTCTCTTCAATTTTTTATGAAGAGTTTAGGAGAATTGATATTATTTCTTCCTTAAATATTTGGTAAACTTTCTCAGTGAAGGCACATGGGCCTGGAGTTCTCTTTGTAGATGGTTTTCAACTACAATTCCAGTTTCCTTAATAGGTATAGGACTATTCAGGTTAGTTTCAGGTTAGTATTTCTTGCGTAAGTATTGGTATTTTGGATCTTCTAAGGAATTTGTCCATTCATCTGAGTTGTTGAATTTGTTGGCATAAAATTTTTCATGATATTCCCTTTCAATATCTGTGGAATTGGTAGTAGTCACCTCTCTCATTCCTGAGACTGGTAATTGTGTCTTTTTTTTTTTTTTCCTGATCAGTCTGGCTAGAGGTTTATCAATTTTATGATCCTGATTTTCTCTATGGCTTTCTGTTTCCTATTTCATTGATATGCACTTTGATCTCTTTCTTCTGCTTACTTTAGGTTTCATTGGCTCTTCTTTTTTTTAATTTATTTTTTATTTTTTGTAAGTAATCTCTACACCCAACGTGGGGCTCAAACTCACAACCCCAAGATCAAGAGGCGTGTGCTCCACTGACTGAGCCAGCCAGGTGCCCCTTTTTCTAGATTCTCAAATAATTTTCTTGTCTGGTATTAATATAGGTGAGATCATTGATCTGAGGCCTTTCTTTTTTTTCTAATATATATGTTTACTGCTATAAATGTCCTGTTCCCCCATCCCACCAAGTTCTGTTTTAGTGGCATCCCACAAATTCTGATATGTTGTGTTTCCATTTAAAAGTCAGGTCATGGGGCGCCTGGGTGGCTCAGTTGGTTAAGTTTCGGCTCAGGTCATGATCCCAGGGTCCTACCATCAGGCTTCCTGCTCGTGGGGAGACTTCTTCTCCCTCTCCCTCTGCTCCTCCCCCTGCTCATGTTTGAGCATGAGCTCGTGCTCAGCGCTTTCTCTCAAATAAATAAATAAAATCTTCAAAAAATAAATAAAATAAAAGTCAGTTCAAAATATTAATTTCTCTTTTGGTTTCTTCTTTGATCCATGGATTACTTAGAAGTGTGTTATTTTGTTTCCAAATTATTTCGAGATTTTCCAAGGATCTTTCTGCTAATGATTTCTAATTTAATTTCTTTGTGGTCAGACAACATAGTATGGCTTTGAAGCCTTTTGAATTTTGGTAAATGTTCTGTGTGCACTTGAGAAGAATGTCACTTGAGAATTCTGCTATTGTTGGGTGGTTCTATTAAGTGTTAATCAAAATCAAGTTGACTACTATATCCTTGCTGGTTTTCTGTCTACTTGAGCTATTGATTTTTGAGAGGGGAACTGAAACCCCTGACTG
The DNA here is from genome assembly GCF_002201575.2 of Neomonachus schauinslandi. Classification (NCBI taxonomy): domain Eukaryota; kingdom Metazoa; phylum Chordata; class Mammalia; order Carnivora; family Phocidae; genus Neomonachus; species Neomonachus schauinslandi. Next base: position 66,923,799 of record NC_058416.1, read on the forward strand.
TAAAGGTATTTGTCTATTTCTAGTTGCATTTTTTGCATCATGTATTTTGAAGCTTTATTATTAGGCGGATAAATGTTTAAGATTCTTATGGCTCCTTGATTAACTGACCCTATCATCATTATGAAATGACCATTATCCCTGGTAATATTTCTTTTTTTTTTTTTCAAGATTTTATTTATTTTGAGAGTGAGCAAGAGAGAGCACAAATGGGGGTGGGAAGGGGCAGACGGAGAGGGAGAAGCAGACTCCCCGCTGAGCAGGGAACCCAATGTGGGGTTCGATCCCAGGACCCTGGGATCATGACCTGAGCCGAAGGCAGACGCTTAACCAACTGAGGCACCCAGGCAGCCCCCTGGTAATATTTCTTGCTCTGAAACCTACTTGTCTAATATTAATATAGCTATAGCTACTGCAGCTTTCTTTTGATTAGTTGTTACCAATGGTATTATCTCTGTCCATCGTTTCACTTTTATAACCTATTTGTGTCTTTAAAGTGTGTTTCTTACAGGTAGCATATAGGTGGGTTCTGCTTTTCAATTTTTTAAAATTTTTATTTAAATTCTAGTTAGTTAAAATATAGTGTAATATTGGTTTCAGGAGTAGAACTTAGTGATTCATCACTTACATATAACACCATATCTTCTTTATCCATTCATCAGTCGATGAACATTTGGGCTCTTTCACAAAACTGAGATCTTGATGGTTGCTGAGACTAAGAGTCTGAAGCTCAACTGATTGAGCCACCCAGGCGCTCCTAATAAATTCTTTATCGATTTTAGATACTAACCCTTTATCAGATATGTCATTTGCAGATATCTTCTCCCATTCCGTAGGTTGCCTTTTAGTTTTGTTGATTGTTTCTTTCCTTGTGCAGAAGCTTTTATCTTGATGAAGTCTTAATAGTTCATTTTTGCTTTTGTTTCCCTTGCCTCTAGTGATGTGTCTAGTAAGAAGTTGCAGGTCCTGCTTTTTTTTTTTTGAAGATTTATTTAGGGGCACCTGGGTGGCTCATTGCTTAAGTGGCTGCCTTTGGCTCAGGTCATGATCCTGGGGTCCTGGGATTGAGTCCGCATCAGGTTCCCTGCTCTGCAGGGAGTCTGCTTCTCCCTCTTCCCTGCTTGTGCTCTCTCTCTCTCTAATAAACAAAATCTTTTAAAAAAATAAAGATTTGGGGTGCCTGGGTGGCTCAGATGGTTAAACATCTGCCTTTAGCTCAGGTCATGATCTCCAGGTCCTGGGATCGAGCCCCACGTCCGGCTCCCAGCTCAGCAGGGAGTCTGCTTCTCCCTCTCCCTCTGCTTGTGCTCTCTGTCTCTTCTCTCTCAAATGAATAAATAAAATCTTTAAAAAAAAATAAAGATTTATTTATTTTAGAGAGAGAGAGAGTTGGAGGGAGGGGCCAAGGGAGAGAACCTCAAGCAGACTCCCCACTGAGTGTGGCACCGAATGTGGTGCTCAATCTCACAACCCCTAGATCATGACCTGAGCGAAAATCAAGAGTCGGATGAGCCACCCAGGTGTCCAGCAGGTCCTGCTTTTTAAAATTCAATTTGACAACCTCTGCTTTTAAATTGGAGTGTTTAGGGGTGCCTGGGTGGTTCAGTCGGTTGAGTGTCTGCCTTCAGCTCAGGTATTATCCCAGAGTCCTGGGATCAAGACCCACATCGGGCTCCTTGCTCAGCGGGAAGCCTGCTTCTCCCTCTCCCTCTGCCTGCCGCTCCCCCTGCTTGTGGTCTCTCTGTCAAGTAAATAAATAAAATCTTTTTAAAAAATTAAAAAAATAAATTGGAGTGTTTATACCATTTATAATTAATGTGATTATTAAATGTGACTGTTAATGTGATTATTAATTACATTTAATGTGATTCTTGATATGGTTAGTATGGTTATTAATAGGTCATTATTTTTGGGGCACCTGGGTGGCTCAGTCGGTTAAGCAGCTGCCTTCGGCTCAGGTCATGATCCCAGGGTCCTGGGATCAAGCCCCACATTGGGCTCCCTGCTCAGCAGAGAGCCTGCTTCTCCCTTTCCCTCTGCCTGCCGCTCTGCCTACTTGTGCTCTCTATCTCTCTGTCAAATAAATAAATAAATAAATAAAATCTTTAAAAAAAAAAAGAAATTTGATACTTTTTTATAAAGAGAAAAAAATGACCTATTTTTTTTTTAATTTTTTAAAAAGATTTTATTTATTTATTTATTTGAGAGAGAGCTAGAGTGAGAGAGCACCAGCAGGGGGTGGAAAGCAGAGGGAGAGGGAGAAGCAGGCTCCTCGCTGAGCAAGGAGCTGATGCAGAGCTCGATCCCAGGCCCCCGAGATCACAACCTGAGCTGAAGGCACAAGGCAGACGCTTAACCAACTGAGCCACTGAGGCACCCCTCAAATTTGTTTCAATATCTAGTTTCATTTTTAAATTAAAGCTGTTAGATAATTTTTTGTAATTTAAAATTCATTATCAGAGGTGAGGAAAACATTATGAAGCTATTACTGACAGTGAATAAAATTATTGGACTATGCATTTATAAAAGCCATGTTTAATACTAAAAGTTCCAGTTATACTACTTAACTGACGGAAATATACTTTAGCTCTTTATTTCTAATTTTTTAAATTTTATTATGTTATGTTAGTCACCATACATACATCATTAGTTTTTGATGTAGTGTTCCATGATTCATTGTTTGCGTATAACACCCAGTGCTCTGTTCAATACGTGCCCTCTTTAATACCCATCACCAGGCTAACCCATCCCCCCACCCTATTTCTAATTTTAACACATTTTCATTTTGACATAACTTCCCCTTTTCACCCAATTATTAGTACGATGAACAAAGTTTTTCCAAATGTTAAACCTTTCTTTACCACTTACGAAACATGACTTACTACTTTTTAAGAATTCCTTACAAGAAATTTGAATTTTTAATTTTCACCATGAACCTGTTTGATCAAAATATAGAACATCACTACTAAATAAACTGAAACAAAGAACGGAATAAAAAACATAAAAGTGGCATCTATATAATCAGCAAATTATCTGATAAGACATTTTAACTAATTCACATTTCTACTTACCACAAGAAAGAATAACCTGGTTCCAAAGTACCACAAGGTTTGCATTTTTACTGCAAGCCTTATTTTTTTTTTAAAGATTTTATTTATTTATTTGAGAGAGAGAGGGGGCACACAAGCAGGGGGAGGAGCAGAGGGAGACGGAGCAGACTCCCCACTGAGCAGGGAAGCTCATGTGGGGCTCAATCCCAGGACCCCAGAATCAGAGGTTTAACCGACTGAGCCACCCAGGGGCCCCTTTACTGCAAGCTTTAGTCATAGTGTTATTTTACTCATGTTCGTAAGTACAAAACTTGTTATACCCGGTACGTGGTATCCTACATAGTCAATAAAAGAATTCTTTATAAAATTAGATTTTAAAAAATGCAGAATTGGGGCGCCTGGGTGGCTCAGTCGTTAAGCATCTGCCTTCGGCTCAGGTCATGATCCCAGGGCCCTGGGATTGAGCCCCGCATCGGGCTCCCTGCTCGGCAGGAAGCCTGCTTCTCCCTCTCCCACTCCCCCTGCTTGTGTTCCCTCTCTCGTTGTCTCTCTGTCAAATAAATAAATAAAATTTAAAAATGCAGAATGTCTGATAATTATCTCAAAGGCTAAAAAATGAAAAAATGCAGAACACAGAAATAGTCATTGGTTAATATTTGGCTTTGAGAAAGCCAGAAATGATTCTATTCCAAGAAATAAGCAATAATGATAAAAGATGTAATTAGTATACTATATGCCTTTTAAGCCAAAGCACACTTTTCACCTCAAGATAGTTCTGATTTTTACATTCTTAATTCCCTTCGTCCAGAAAAGAACTCCATTCTAAGCCATTATTTGAATAGAGTTCATAATACATAGTCATTATTCTCCACAGGATGTTTTCATTACAGTACATAAACTGCAAAATGGCAAATGACTAAGTCCGTTATAAAGAATTTATAGCATAATAAATGCCAATTTACAGTAACCATCAACAGACTTCTACACAGAGCCTAAAAGTTGCTGCAGTAGAAGTCACAACTAACATGACTCTTCCATGTGCTCAGACTTCGTTTACTACAAATTACTGTCATAAAAACCAGAAAAGAAACCTTAGTGGGTCCTTCCAAAGCTGCATAATTTTCCAAATAATTTTCCTCTGGGCGTAAGAAGCTGTTCATTCCTTCAATCCTTTTTCAGTCATTTAGCGTTTGCAATAGTTCCTTGACGGTTTTGCTTCTTCTTTTGCTCCTTTTCCCTCAATCATCTTGGCCAATTTCCCGGACAGTATGACATTTGTTAGAAACAATGGAGTAAGGGCCAAAACAACATTGTAAGGAAGCCAAGTGGGTCCTTTGCAGCCCATTCCACAACACACTCAGCCCAAGTCTTTATATCAAACATCTCTGTAAGTCTTATGCTTTAATAGTGATCTCCAACTTTGTCCTGAGATTATTAGTGAACTGATAACAATTTCAGATGACCCTTGGTTGTTTGTCTTCTTTGGCTCTACCATACACTTGTGAGACAAGGTTTAAATTCTGTATCTTCCTTCCTTAAGGAGTCCACCAGACTAGATCTCCAAACCAGACACACACAGCTCCTGAAGCTGCAGCTGTTGGTACTGCACCAGCATCAGCATGTCCCCTCCATCCTTTGTTTTCCCCCTTGCTCATTCTTCCTTCCTTACCCTACCCAGCCACCACTCCCAGGGGGCTCTGCCTACAAGCGGCTGCCTCTGCTGGGCATTGGGGCAAAACCTCCACAGCGACCACCACCAGCCTCCCCTACATCACAGCCGGGACCATGGGCTCGGACCCCTCAAGAGGCCATTATTGATGGCCCGTCATCTTGCTATTTCTTTTCTTTTTTTTTTTTTTTTTAAGATTTTATTTATTTGACAGAGAGAGAGACAGCCAGAGAGGGAACAGGCAGGAGGAGCGGGAGAGGGAGAAGCAGGCTTCCTGCAGAGCTGGGAGCCCGACGTGGGGCTCGATCCCAGGACCTGGGATCATGACCTGAGCCGAAGGCAGACGCTTAACGACTGCGCCACCCAGGCACCCCTTGCTATTTATTTTCTATTTGCCCCATCTGTTCTTTGTTCCCCTCTTCCTCTTTTTCTGCCTTCTTTTAGAATATTTATGAATCCATCATAAATCTCCTCTTGTTGGCTTAACTTTTTTTTATTGAGGCAAAATCCACATAATATAAAATTCCCCATTTTAACCATTTTTTATTAGATTTATTTTTAGGTAATCTCTACCCCCAGCGTAGGGCTCAAACTTACAATTTATAGAGATCGAGAGTCACGCCCTAAAGCCACTGAGCCAGCCAGGCATCCCACCATTTTAACCTTTTTAAAGTGTACAATTCAGTGGCTTTTAGTATATTCTCCCTGTTGTGCAACCATCCTAATTACAGAACGTTTTCATTACCCCATAAAAGAAACCCCATTGCCATCACATAGGCACTCCTTATTCTCCCTTCCCCAGTCTGTGGCAACCACTAATCTGCTTTGTCTCTATGAATTTGCCTATTGTGAACATTTCATATAAATGGAATCATACATGGCCTTTTGTGTCTGGTTTTTTTCACTTAGCATGTTTTCAAAGTTCATCAAACTTCAATTTGAAGTTTCTCCCCTTTCCTCCTTTTCCTTCTTTCTCCTCCCTTCCCCATTCCTCTCACCTCCTCTGTCTTTTTAAATCATCTATGCCTCTCCTTTTTTCTAAAAGATTTTATTTATTTATTTATTTATTTATTTAGGGAGTGAGTGTGCAAGTGGAGGAGGGGCAGACGGAGAGGAAGAGAGAGAATCTCAAGCAGACTCCCTGCTGAGCACAGAGCCCAACTGTTGGGGGAGTGGGGCTAGATCTCACAACCCTGAAATCTGAGTGGAAATCAAGAGTCAGACGCTAAACCTTCTGAACCACCCTTCTTAACTTTTTGAAAAAGGAAATAGTTAAAATAGTGTTTAATGTCCTTCTCTGCTAATGCTAACAATTGGGTCTGTTTTGGATCTGCTTTGACTATTCTCATTATGGGTTGTGCCTTCCTGCCTCTTTGCATGCCTGGTAATCTGATTGGATGCCAGAATTTTACCTTGTAATGTGCTTGGTATTTTTATATTCCTATAAATCTTGTTGAGTTTTGCTCTAGGATACAGCTAATTGGAAACAGTTTGATCCTTTCCCGTCTCATTTTTATTATTTGTTAATGTGGGTCCTGAGCAGTGCTCAGTCCAGAGCTAATTATTCCTCACTTAATGAGGCAAGACTTTCCTTGATACCTTATTTTTTTATTTTGTTAATTTTTTAAGTGTTTTAAAAATTTATTTTTATGATGCTTTGTGTCTTGGGGACTTGCTAATCCTGGAGACTGCCCTCCCAGAGTTGGTTAATTCCTAGACAGTAAACAATTCACTTGCAGAGTGAGCCTTTCATATACAAACTTACTAATCAAACTGTAACTCCAACCACCTTTACCTAATTCTCACATAGCAAACCAGTATTTCCTCTGTCCTAAGTCACGTCAGGGCCAGGTTATGGATAACTAGAGACCACTCCTATAGCCAAGAACCCTCTGAATTTATTTGAATGAACCAATTCTAAGCTTACTCAAACTTGCCTACCTTACCTTGCCCATTCCTTCCCCATGGAAACCACAGGTTAAAGGCCCCTCACTCCTACTGCCTCCTGACCTACTCTGGGGTTTCTTCATGTGACTCTGAATGGCATGGCATGCTCCCTTCTCTTGGAAACTGTAATCACCTTTTTTCAAGGCAGTCGTCTCCATGTCTACACTATACCTAATTAAAACAAAACCCTTGGTACATTTTCAAACAATGGTCTACCCAATATTCTGTGAAATTTTAAGATTTTATCTATTTGACAGAGAGAGACACAGCGAGAGGGAACACAAGCAGGGGGAGCGGGAGAGGGAGAAGCAGGCCTCCCGCGGAGCAGGGAGCCCGATGTGGGGCTCAATCCCGGGATCATGACCTGAGCCGAAGGCAGACACTTAACGACTGAGCCACTCAGGCGCCCCTATTCTGTGAAATTTTTATCTGGCTGGTAGGAACAATTCCCAGCCTTGTGTAATGCCAGGCAGTTATAGTCCTTTTTGATGGTTCTTTCTCTGGCCTCAGTTAGTTTTTTCACACTCTCGTGCTGACCAGTATTCTGAGTACTCAAGAGGGCTCTTCTGCAGATCTCCTGGGTTCTCTGTGCAGCTTTATTCTGGTATTCTGTCTCATGAACATGAGCTGCCTCAACTTCTCTGAACTCCTAGCTCAGACCCTTCAACCTTTCAGTTTCCTCCCTGTTCCACTGCCCAGAAACTCTCACAAGGCAGTAGTAAGCAAGCCATCTTAATTTGTTTCCCATCTCCTAGGGATTGCTCTCTTTCAGTGTTTGAGTTTTATTTAATTTTCAGGTTTGAGACCAAATCCATGCACTTAACTCCATTTGACCAGAGGCAGAAAAAATTCCTGCATTTTTTTTAAGCTAATGGAATACCCAGCAGGTAAGCATAGAGACTGAGATAGTATTGATGAATCAACTGAATCTAAACCCTCCCTTGCATAGATAACAAACTAGAGGCTTGGAAAGAAGTAGTGGAGGTAATCAGAACCAGAATCGATCCCTTAAATCTTGGTCTAGTTATCTGACATCATTCTTTGCTCTGTATCTTCTTTATCTTGCCAAGTTATTTTCCATTTTCGACTATTTTTTTTTTTTTTAAGATTTTATTTATTTGAGAGCAAGTGAGAGAGAGCAGAGCAGGAGGGAGGGAGAGGCAGAGAGAGAAGCAGGCTCAATCCCGGGACCCTGGGATCATGACCTGAGCAGACACTTAACTGACTGAGCCACCCAGGCACCCCTAGACTAATATATTTTCAAACAATTTTTAAAATTTTATTTATTTAAATTCAATTAATTAACATATAATGCATTATTAGTTTCAGCAGTAGAGGTCAGTGATTCATCAGTCTTACATAATACTCAGTGCTCATTACATCACGAGCCCTCCTTAATGTCCATCACCCAGGTACCCCATCCCCCTACCCCCATCCCCTCCAGCAACCCTGTTTGTTTCCTATGATTAAGAGTCTCTTATGATTTATCTCCCTCTGATTTCATCTTGTCAAAATACATGTTTTTTTAAAAAGAGAGATTGTGCATCAATATCCAGACCTCCATGTGATCTTGAGACTGCTCCTCCCCCGCCTTGGCAAAAAGTTGGAAGCTTTTTCTCTAGAGGGGGTAGGTTTCTGGGGAGGAGGCCTTCTCAGAGACCTGGAAGACAAGTGAACCTAGGCATACTAGAATGCTGAAGCTCTCTAGCCCTGTTCCTTCACTGAGTTCCCACAAGGCCAGCAGCAGTTCAAGGTAAACCCTCCAGACATGAAACTGTAAGTTTCCTCCAGCGAACCTGACCAGTCCAAGAGGAAAGTCCTAAAAGTAGTGGACATTAGGGATTTGCCAAAAAAAGTTCAATCAGTTCATCTTACAAACACATATTCTTCTTAATATCCCACCTGTAAATATAAGCAGACTACCAATGATTGCCAGGTAGCTAAGGAAAGTCTATAATATGAAAGACTAAAAGCAAAACAAAAAGGGAAAAAAAAATCACGCAGGAGATGAAAGCTTCAACAAAGCATATTAATGTTCTCAGAGATAAGATGCTGCAACCATGGAATGAGGTCCTAATTAAAAAAAAAAAAAAAAAAAAAGGAACACTTAGACAATCAACAGGAAATCTTCCATAAAGGAGATCAAAAAGTCAAGAAAACGGGAGGTGGTAGGGACAGAAAAAATAAGAAAAACAGAGATAAGTCCAGGAGATCCAATATCTGAACAGGAATTCCAGAAAGAAAAGCCAGAAAACTAAAGGAAGGAAATCATTAACAACGAATTCAAGGAAGTTTCCCAGAAGTGAAGGACCAGAGTCCATTCTGAAAGGGTTCAACAACAGCCTGGCACTGCATGAAAACAAACCTTCACCAAGGCATGCCACCCTGAAATTTCAGAACGCCAGTGACAGAAGGGAGAAAGAGTCACATACAAAGAATCAGGACTCAGGAGGGGTAACAAGATGGTGGCGGAGACGGTGGAGCTCCATAAACTGAAGCTTGCTGAACTAAAGCAGGAATGTCTTGCTCGTGGTTTGGAGACCAAGGGAATAAAACAAGATCTCATCAACCAGCTCCAGGCGTATCTTGAAGAGCATGCTGAAGAGGAGGCAAATGAAGAAGATGTACTGGGAGATGAAACAGAGGAAGAAGAACCAAAGCCCATAGAACTGCCTGTCAAAGAGGAAGAACCCCCTGAGAAAACTGTTGATGTGGCAGCAGAGAAGAAAGTGGTAAAAATTACATCTGAGATACCACAGACTGAGAGAATGCAGAAGAGAGCTGAACGATTCAATGTACCTGTGAGCTTGGAGAGTAAGAAAGCTGCCCGGGCAGCAAGATTTGGGATTTCTTCAGTTCCATCAAAAGGTCTGTCATCTGATGCCAAACCTACGGTTAACCTGGATAAACTAAAGGAAAGAGACCAAAGATTTGGTTTGAATGTCTCTTCAATATCCAGAAAGTCTGAAGATGATGAAAAACTGAAAAAGAGGAAGGAGCGATTTGGGATTGTTACAAGTTCAGCTGGAACAGGAACCACAGAGGATACAGAGGCAAAGAAGAGGAAAAGGGCAGAGCGCTTTGGGATTGCCTGATGAAAAGCTCTAAATGCTTTCTGTTCTCCAGTGGTTTCCATCTCTCTGACTTTTCTTGGTCATATATATACCTAAATGCACAGTCATGTGCCTAGGTTCTGCCTCGTAGTGAGAGAGCATGTACCCTGGGTACATCCAGGAACTTCAGCAGCAATTTGACTCATTGCTGTTCCAACTTTAAGGTGGTGGTTGTTGTTTTTTAATTATTATTTTGCTTGTTAATAAAAAACAAATAGAAAAGAAAAAAAAAAGAATCAGGACTCAGAATGGCTTGACTCTTCTAACAGCAACACTAGATGGTAGGTGATAAGTAACAATGCCTTCAAAATTGTAAAGGAAAATAAATTCCAAACTGGAATTTCACACCCGATCAAGTATGAGAAGAGACATTTTTCAGACATGCGATTCACTCAAACTACTTTCCATGCACATCTTTTACTGCAAGCACTCTACCAGAATGAGGTAATAAATCAAGGGGAAAAACAGAGACTCAGGAAACAGGAGACTCAGCAGGGGAGAGCCCATGATGACAGCACGATATTAAGCATAAGGGAGAGCCAATCCAGATAGGGGCAGGTCAAGAAATCGATAAAACAGATGATGTGTTAATGTCCTTAGAGAATTTGGGTTGAATTAATGACAAGTAGAGAGAAAACTAAGCTAGTAACTAATAAAAATGCAAGAGGATTACTAATTCTAGGGAAAAGAAAGTTCTGCAGGAAGGTAATCTCATCCACTACATGGCTCAGCTGTGATTTAAACACCCATAGTAAACACTTAATATATAACCTAACTAGAATTATATCAGGGGGATGGGTGATGGGGAGTACCTGCATGGTGGGCAAGAGGAAGAGAGAAGTCAACGATAATGCCTACAATGCAAACATCAATAAATAGCCATGCACACGTTTAAATGGAGACTTGGTGGCAAATATAAACTTACCAGCCAACAGCTGAAAGGGAACACCATGAAGTGGGAAAAATGGGGAAGGGCAGATAGGGTAGGAGGGTTGCTGTTTTTCTTAACAAACGTCGCAGAACTACTTGCTTTTTCAATGCAAAATAACAGATTTTCTTCCTAAAATGCGGGGTATAAAACTGTTTACAAACCTATTTTGTTAATTTATTGTTTTTAAAAGTTTCAAAATTTTGCGAGTGCCTGTGTGGGTTAGGGGCTAAGAGTCTGCCTTCGGGGCTCAGGTCATGATTGTGGGATCCTGGGATTGAGCCCTACATCAGGCTCACCGCTCAGCAGGGAGCCTGCTTCTCCTCCCTCTGCCCCCGCCCCACGCTCGTGCTCTCTCAAATAAAATCTTTATAAAAAAATATTTTGAAAGTTTCCAGATTTTTACTGCGCACATTTAATTAAAAACGAAACCATAAATGGAAACTCCACTTTTCAGGATCTAGGTAGGGTTACAGCTAGTTTTTACTGCGTGTAGAATCATGCAAGACTGATATTCCTGCATGGTTCCCAAGGTAAACCATATCCGGTCAGCTTTTTATGCAATTCATGTGTTAAGTATAATGTGTAAGTAAAGTCTTGTTTACTATAAAAGTATGATAATTTAAGCAGTGACCCTACTAAAGTAACATATTCTAGTCCAGGATATCAAAATGTGGCCACAGACCTACTGAATCAGATCTACCTAGCTTGGGTGGCAAGGGCATTGCTTAACATGCAGATTCCTGGGCCCTATCCCAGACCAATTATTCAGTAATCTCTAGGAGTAGGGCCTTTCTGGAATTTTCATTTCTAACAAGATCCCTAAAGTGATGTTGAAAACTACTGCTCTCCCTCACTATATTAGTAATTCAATAGTGTTCATTAATAAGCCAATAAATCAATGTCTGTAAATCAAGCTCACAGGCAGGGAGGAGGGAAAGGAATCCATGAAGGGTAGTGGATATCACGTCTACCTGAAAGAATTCTACTTAAAACACTTAAGAGAAATTCCACTCCAGGGGCACCTGGGTGGCTCAGTTGGTTAAGCGACTGCCTTCGGCTCAGGTCATGATCCTGGAGTCCCTGGATCGAGTCCCGCATCGGGCTCCCTGCTTGGCAGGGAGTCTGCTTCTCCCTCTGACCCTCCCCCCTCTCATGTGCTCTCTCTCATTCTCTCTCTCTCAAATAAATAAATAAAATCTTAAAAAAAAAAAAAATTTTCTAAAAAAAAAAAAAGAGAGAGAGAAATTCCACTCCATATGTAACTCAATGTACAAGTTTCTTTTCTTATCAGAAACAATATATTAACTCTTGGTCAAACCTAAAACAAATGAACTCTAACTCCATTCACATGAAGTTCATTTGAAATGGTTCCCAGTCCAGGAGCAACCCCCCCACCCCCTGGGGGTAGCACAGCCTGCAGGGCCATTAGCATTCATCCAAATGTGTCAGAGGAGCTGGGGCTGCTGGAGCAAGAGGTGCAGGGGTTGCTCTGGGGGATGGATCTCTGAAGCCTTATTTCCGGGCCTGCAGTATCTGACCAACACTCTGAGGCTTATTCCTTAGTTCTTTATTACAGAAATAACGCAAGGTCTGTTAACACGGTGGTAGTGTCATGATTATAAGGCAAAGCTTGTTAGAAAATTCCTACTTGATGCCTAGTTAACAGATGTGTTGGATTTTCTTCTTTTATTACTTGAACAATGTGTCCCATGAGCAATGTTCTAAGGGCAATTAATCAATCCCTTTTCCTCGTAATAGTTTTTGCTGAAGCGCATCCTATACTGAACCTGTGGCAAGATCTCTTTTCAGTACTTGACTTCTTCAAGCCTGCTTTTCCAATTTCTGTGTTTTTGCATACCTTGTCCTACCTCTGCTACATTAAAAGCCATGACTGTGCCACTGCATGCTGAGATGCTCTGACAAATGCCTAAGAACCTGTCCCCACAAATCACCACAACACTGCTTATGAAGCCAGTGTAGGAGCCACAGATGTTGGCCACTAGGATTCCCTAAATTATCTTTTAATATTAGGTTACTTTTGCCAAATGCTGAACGACTAGTGTTTCCAGGCTACAAAAATCAGAATGGTGGACTTTTTCATCGGCGAGGAGCACCCATGCGGTGTTGTTTAAGCTGAGCTGATGAAATCTCCACAGAGGTTACCTGAACAAAGTACCATACAAATGCTTGTGTCTGAAGACACAATGAGACATCTATCTGTGTGTTCTTGGAGTTTTTCCGAGGGTTTAACCAGCAACTGGCCTGGAACAGTAGCTTAAACTCTTATCAGTAACTGCGCTCTTTCAAAGTACTGGCATTCTCCCAGGGTATCTTCCTGGGTGTCAAAATTTAACCTGCTGCCAAAGCAAACAGAACACCAAACCCCACAATGAACACACAGTCCTTATTTTTTCAAAAAGAAAAACAACAGGGGCATCTGGGTGGCTCAGTTGGTTAAGCATCCGACTCCCGGTTTTGGCTAAGGTTGTGATCTCAGGGTCATGAGACTGACCCCTGTATCCAGTTCAGTGCTCAGCATGGCGTCTGCTTGGGTTTCTCTCTCCCTCTCCCTCTGCTCCGCACGCCCCACCCCCCAGCATGCTTGCGCTCTCTCTCAGATACATAAATCTTAAAAAAAAAAAAAAAAGCAACAACAAAAAAGGCCACCATATTTATTTAGTTTAACATTTCCCCTAATCTAAAGAGAAAGATGTCAAAAGAAAATCTAGAACATATACATAAGCACACACCCCCCTGAATCCAGATAACCTAAAAGAAAATAATAATGGCAAAGTTCTGTTCAACAGTTAAATTTATCTTCGCTTCTGGAAGATGTTTCCACGCCCCATTCCACGTCCTCTTCCTCTCGCAGCCACTGAAAGGTGGGAAAGAAAGGACAAGGCCAGGTCAGTGCAGTCAGCGAATGCTCATGCCACGGAGCGGCCAGAGCCCTTGGACACGGGCACAGGAAGGGGCCTGAAAGGCCACCTGGTCCAACACCATGCCCACCCCATGGCATTTCCTCATTGCATGAGGACTTGTGGCTGGCATCAGAGTTGGAGTGCCTTCCAAAACTCCTGCCTTCCGGTCCACCACTGCTCTCAATATAAGGCTGGGAATCAGGGTGTTGAGAGCTAAGGTGATTTGGGGAGCAAGCCTGAGAACCACAGAAAAGATGAATTCCCAGCACTGGCCAAGGGGAAGCTAATAAAACAGGACAGATGAACTTAATTCACACTTAAAATTCTGAAACAAATCGTTAAACATCTGTTAAATCTGGGTAACAGGTTTTATTATTTTTTAAGCTATTCTGCAATATAAAATGTTTCATAATAACAAAACAAATAAAACCACTCCCCATTCAAAGGGCATACAAGCTGCTGTTCTCTGTGACTCCAAGAGTTCCAGGAGAGGTCCAGTGGCTTTGAAGGACAGGTGAAAATATTCTGATGGCTACTAACTGGAGCCTTACCCTCTTCCATCTTCTAGAGCCCCTTGAAGAGGGAGGAAAGTCACCCAAGAGCCCAGCCACATGCTGAAAAGAACCAGAGCAAGGGACTGACAGAGCACAGATGGCTCAGGCAGAAGCCAGTGGGCGTGGGCAAACTCACAGCCAAGTGCCTTCTAGTGCACAGCTACTGGGCTGCACCTTTGTTAGAGATGATGGTGCAGTTATACAGTGACAATGAGGGCAGCCCTTCCCTGAGAAAGCAGAGAGAACAGCAGTTCTAGTACGAAAACCAGTATTCCTGAAAACCATTCCTTCACCAGGACAAAAGGTCCAGAGCTTCCGGTTCTACAAATGCCACTTACCTAGGAAGGGAAAGGAGATTCTCCCATCAGTGTTTTTGAAGGACATTTTAAAGGATTACTCTATTGCACCTTTAAATTCAAAAACTACCTCATATATAAAATATGCACAGCAAAAAAAAATACTGAAGGAGAATCCAGTGACTTTCCTGCACTACAAATCTTTTTACCGATAGTCAGATAGTTTCTAATGAACGCACTTGCTTCCTAGATAATCAACATGGCAGAGCTTTTCACGGACCCAAAGATAAAACCTCTGACTGGGCTAACCCAAAAGAAAGGCCAGACTAAGGCAGGTCAATGGATCACTGGGGACATGCTAAAGGAAGGATTTATTTTCAAATATAAGAATATTTGAAAACAGAAGTCCAGTCCCTATAATGGGTAAAGATGGCTTAAAACTGCTTATTTCTTAAGTGAAAATGGATCCCTACTGTCCGCATTTTGCCCCACTTACGCTGGGTGTCCATAAACACCCCCAGCTCTCAGGGAACTGTTGCCCCACTGCTTTAGGTGGCAGCTAATCCATACCACAGTGCCCCTGCTCAGCAAACTAAATAAGAGCAAGCCTCCCCCAGACTCTTTGGACAGAATTTCTGGAAACAAAGGGGCCTCCTAGAAATTCATTATAGGAGACTTATTCACTCTCTCATTTAAGACAGGTGTCCCCTTCTTCGTTCTAAGGAGGCACTTTGGATTTTGCATAAGCCCTATGAATGTGATCAGGTGAGGCAAGACAGAGAAGACAAGACATGGCCCCCAGCCCCTCAGAGGTGGGGGCCCCAAGACTGCAGGGTGGCAGTGGATGTGGAGATGGCTGAAGTCCAACTCCACCCCCATGCCCAGGCAACTGACAGGGCCCTTTCCTAAAAGATACAGGACAAACACATATGTTAAAAATAGTGCAAGAGGAGCACATACCTTGGGCCTTCAGAATAGCAGCTTTTCCCCGGCCAGCCCCTGAGCCTTGGTTTTTATTTTTCATGCTCTTTAACATGGGCGCATTTTTCAGCATGTCAGGCAAAATGAGAAAGCGGATCTTGCTGCCACGGATGTACACCTGCTCCAGCTGTGCCACTCGGCCGTCTCTGTATGTGACTGTGATGTTGGACATCTGGAAGGGAATCACCAGCTCATCAACAAGGGCCAACAGCACCAGCACACAACAAGGACACACAAAGAGGGGGAGCCTTGGCTGGTGGTAGGGGAAGTCCAGAAATGCACAAACCAACATCGTGAAATAAAGGAGCCAGGCAAAGCACTTCACATGTTTGGTCTTCACAGCACCTCCAGGATAGGCTATGGGCATTCCCGTTTTTTACAGATTAAAAAAACCTAAAGCACTTGTCCAAAGTCCAACAGCCAGAATGAAAGAACCCAGATTCAAATCCAGCTGGCCTGACTCCAGAGCCCTAACTCTGGATACTGCCTCCCTTGCCAGCATGTGAAGGGTTCTCATGGTGAAAAACTCTAATCAAAACAGCTGTGAACTGCTTGTCCAAACTCTGTCCTGCATCTGCCCGGTACATACACTGCAAAGGCACCACGAAGGTCATGAGCGTGCACCAGAGGCAGCTCCTATCCTCCCAGAGTGCACACTCGACAAAGTGGGACAGAGCCCCTCTAGCTTCAATGCCTAGGGATGAGAAGTATAGGGGGCAGTGCCTGTACGAATGGCTCAGAATCATTGGGAGAGGTGTGAGGCGAGAGCCTACACTGAGAGACAGGACACTTGGGCACAAACCTACAGGATACAAGGACTGGAGCAGAGCAATTGGGAGGGGGAAAAAGTTATCACCTTGGGAGACTATGGGGCTCATTCATTTGTGGACAGACGGAGAGTGGACAGGGTTAGGATAGCACTTTGTAAAGATCAAATATGCCAACATGGGTAAACTGTGGGATGGAGAGACAGGGAGCCTAGAGGTGAGACCAGCCAGCAGACAGGCTTGGCATAGGAAGGGAACCTAAACTTGCCAGTGCCAACCTCAACAGGCACCACATTTACCACAAAAAGTAGCTTATTTTGAGTCTTCTGGATGAAACAGTATATACATTTATTCAGAATAGGTCAAAGCCCATTGCAGAGAGAGGTGCTGTGTCCCCAGATTTCTGACTGGTTTGTTGCCACCTTATACTCATTCTTATCCTCAAAGTGCTAACTGGCCACCCAGCCTCTGCTTGAACACCCAGTTTGCAAAAAGACTAACAACATTCTAGGGCCATCCTCGCTAAATCTGTGCAGTTGGAATGGTCTGTAGAGCTTCAACCCACTGCCCCTGTTCCACCCTCAGGAGTAACAGGGCTCAAGTTTCCCATAAATCTTCTACTCCAGGCTCAACATTCCTAGTTTCTTAACAAACTTCCCCACAGGTTCTAAATCCTTGCCATTCTGTTCCTGCCTCAAAGAATACCATAACCTCTGGAGGCGCCTGGGTGGCTCAGTCAGTTAAGTGTCTGACTTCAGCTCAGGTTGTGATCTTGGGGTCCTGGGATCGAGCCCCGCGTCAGGCTCTGCATCCAGCAGGGAGTCTGCTTCTCCCTCTGCCCCTCCCCCTGCTTGTGCTCACTCTCTCAAATAAATTAAAAAAAAAGAATACCATAACCTCTGGTGCCACAAGTGAACATGAAGTATGACTAACAAAGCCAACTTTTATTGAGCACTTATTAGTATCCCAGGCAATTTCACATCATAACTCCTATAAATCACATGGTTCTACAAGATAGAGATCATCGCCATCCCCACTAGAGATAAAGAGGCACAGCCAGCAGAGGCAGGCCTGTCCTTAGAGGCCACACTCTCACCCACTCTCTATTCTTCTGCCTAAGGTCACACTACCTGTGTGGCCTACAGAGCACTATAAGCTCAGGTCTAACTCTAAACCCACATTCTGAAACCATACATCAGATCACCACTTCCTCATCATCATTCACTCTGAAACCATACATCAGATCACCATCAGATCACTTACTTCCTCAAATAGTTAAGGAGCTAACTAAATGAGACAAATATGTCTAAACGCTGTTCCTATTACCGAGCATATATTAGAAGCTCAGTAAACAATGAATCTAAATGACAGTCAAGACATCTATTTTGGAGGCTATGCTACTGCTAAGCTACTTCTCCTCCAGTACATTCCAGTACATACATCTCACCCCTTCCTCTGCTACAACCTCCCCAAACCACTTTGAGAATCCCTGACAGAGGGTGTTCTGTAAGACCAACAGGACAAACGGTTTTCACAAATGGATGTGTCCTGGCTGACGCAGGAAAGGGTCCAGCATCAACTGACAACCCTAATAATGACCAGGTCGGCTACTGTTCTCATGCGCCACCCTGCAGCACCAGCAGAGAAATGGCTGTGCTGTGTATAAAACCCCACAGTCCCGCCCACCTATACAGCTTGTTAATAAGCCCAAGCTATGTCTCCATCATAAGCCAAAGGCAACAACTTGAGTGAACTAGGTTTCAATGAAGTCAGGTAGGAATACCCACTCTACTCAAACTTCCCACTTTCCCAAACACCCATAATGAAACATAGGTGGCATAAGCCAGGTGCCCAACTGAAAGTGACATCTTGGGGGAGAGAGAAGATCTTAGTACAGTCAAAACTGTGGGAATTTCCTCACACAGGGCCAAGAGGAGAGCACTAACTCCAGGACTATAAAGCAATGTTGGCGTGCTTTAGGGTCATCAATCACAACATCCCTGTTGTGGGGCACACAGCAAGTGCTCAACAAATGTCTGGTCCCCTCCCCTATCATTAATAGCAGAGCCTCCCTCTTTTGCTCCCTTCTACTCATCTTCTTGCCTGAAATCTGATAGAGTGAGGGTCTGACACTTCTAGAAGCAACAGGACCTAGCAGGTTTATTATACACCTCATCTTCAGAGACTACAGTTAAGATCAGATATTTGGGACTCAGACTTGGATTTAGATCCATTCCTTCTATGCTTGGTCACCCTGGGCATCCGGAAGCTTGTCCTCAGAGAGGTCCTGTGATAACTGAAAGATCAATTGTACATAAAAAACACTAGCATAGTGCCTGGTACAGAATAAGCATGCAATGAATGGAAGTTTCTGATACTACTTTTTTTCCCCTTTAAGTTATTCATTTATTTGAGAGAGAGAAAGAGAGACAGCACACGTGCTCGAGAGGGTGGAGGGAGGGGCAGAGGGAGAGAATCTTCAAGCAGACCCCACCACCACCACACTCCCTCCCCGCCACCCACCACTGCTGGGTGCCAAGCCTGACATGGGGCTTGATCTCATGAGCCTGAGATCATGACCTGAGCTGAGCTGAAACCAAGAGTGGATGCTTAACCCACTGTGACACCTAGGCACCTCATGAATGGAAATTTCTGGTACTATTAAACACAGCCTTTTGGAGACGGCTCTTAGCTTGACACGTTAAACTAAGACTTTTAAAATATTTAACAGTACCCAGGTCTTGGTTTTTAAATTCTACTCCCAACCAAAAAGAAACCAAGGCTACCTGAAGAAATGGCTGATTCCAGAGCTGGGTTAGGGAAGGTAGAAGATGAGCCTGCAACAAACATCTTATTCCAGAAAGTTAAGGATGTGCTCCCCCAAAATGGCCAGGAGACACCAAAAGGACACAAAAGGAGTCATCTTCTGGACAAATTTGAGATAAATCAATCAAAATAATGATACTAACAGATTATAACCCATTTAATGAAACAGAAACCCATGAGCCTATACTGATAATAAATGAATGAATAAATTGGGAATAAGGGAAGGCTCTTCCATACAGCAGACCTAGTTAATATAGAAAGAATGATGGAGTTATAAACAAAAAACATTCTCAGGCACCTGGGTGGCACAGTGGGTTAAACATCCGACTCTTGGTTTCGGCCCAGGTCGTGATCTCAGGGTCGTGAGATCGAGCCCCACTCTGGAGTCTGCTTGAGATTCTCTTTCCCTCTCCCTCTGCCCCTCTCTCTCACGTACGCACTCCCTCTCTCTCTCAAATAAATAAATCTTAAAAAGTAAAAAAAAACAACAACATTCTTTTGCAACTGTCATGGTAAAAAGATTCAAGCAAGAATCTTCACTGGATGCTAAAAGGGGGGTGGTGGAGGTGGTGATGAGAAACAGAATACTCACAAGATAATTACTTAAAGAACCTCCCTCACAAAATTCTCATTAGTTGCCAAAGGAAAAAGAACATACAGTGGAGAGACCATACAACACTTCAACCAAATTATCAAGGTTAACATGCACCAGTAAGGGGCAAACAAGTGTTTTGGGCCTCCTAGTGACACCTGAAGGAGAAGAAGTCACTTACACAGTAACAGCCACAAACAGTACCCCACACAAACAAAACAAACCCCAAATCCAATCATGAGGAAACACCACAAAAACCCCAATCAAAAGACATTCTAAAACAAATAACTGGTCATTATTCTTCAAAAATGTCAATGCTGTGAAAAGCAAAAGCAGAAGAACTGTCCCAGACTAAAGAAGCACAAAGCAAGCTGATCACTAAGTATAATACATGATCCTGAACTGAATGGCACAGAGAGGAAAACACTGCATATATAGATAACATAAAGATAGGTAGTTTTTCATTCTAGCTAGAAAGCGTATCTGGAGAAATTCCCAACCACCCTGCATTCAGAAAATTCAAAAACTTTCCTGATGTTAATTCTGGGCAGTTTTCTGACAGTCATGTGAGGGCTTCTCTCAGGTTATCATTTTTACAGAAAGAAATCATGCACAGGCCATTTTCCCACAGACCATTATTCCATAACCAAAAAAATAGCGTTTGAACAGTCCAGTCAGTGATGGGGTGGTCATGCTAAAGCCCCAAAAGCACCATCTCGGCTCCAGGAGAGTCTCTGAACTCTGTCACTCTCTCCCACCAAAATTTCCAGGAATTATAATTGCTTTAAGAAGTGAAATTTTGCCTTAAAAAAAAAAATTTAAAAATAAAATAAAATAAATAAAAAAAAAAAGAAGTGAAATTTTGGATTTGATCATTTACCCTCTTCTTTTTTAAAATCTATTATTATTATTATTATTATTATTTTAAGATTTTATTTATTTGACAGAGAGAGAGAGTGAGAGCAGGGAACACAAGCAGGGGGAGTGGGAGAGGGAGAAGCAGGCTTCCCGCAGAGCAGGGAGCCCAATGTGGGGCTCGATCCCAGGACCCTGGGATCATGCCCCGAGCTGAAGGCAGACGCTTAGCGACTGAGCCACCCACGCACCCCTATTATTATTATTTATTTATTTATTTGACAGAGAGTGAAAGAGCATAAGCAGGGGGAGTGGCAGAGGGAGAGGGAGAAGCAGGCTTCGATGTGGGGCTTGAGATCCCAGGACCCTGGGATCATGACCTGAGCCGAGCCGAAGGCTGACGCTTGATGGACTGAGCCACCCAGGTGCTCCTACTCTCCTCTTCTATCTAATTTTCTGGGTCTTTTTGTTTTATTGAGATATAACTGATCTATAACATTGTGTAAGTTTAAGGTATACAATATACTGATTTGCTACATTTATATTACAATGACTGCCACTGTAGCATTAACTTCTTTATCAAGTCATATAATTATCATTTCTTGGTGATGAGAATAATTAAGATCTCTTATTTCAGCAAGTTTAATGCCTATAATAGTTTTGTTGCCTCTAATTACTGTACTGTATATTAGAACCCCAGGACTTTATTTATCTACTAGTTGCATACCCTCTTTTTTTTTTTTTTTAAGATTTTATTTTTATTTATTTGACAGAGAAAGAGAGCAAGCACAAGCAGAGAGAACAGCAGGTAGAGGAAGAGGGAGAAGCAGGCTCCCTGCTAAGCAGAGAGTCTGACGCGGGCCTCGATCCCAAGACGCTGGGATCATGACCTGAGCCGAACGCAGACGCTTAACTGACTGAGCCACCCAGGTGCCCCTACCCTCTTCTTTTTAAATAATCTTTACTGTGCTTCATGATCATAAACTTAATACATATTTTAATTTTTAAAGTGGACCAAAAAAAAAAGTTTTTCTTTTCTTTTCTTTTTTTTTTTTAAAGATTTTATTTATTTATTTGACAGAGAGAGACACAGCGAGAGAGGGAACACAAGCAGGGGGAGTGGGAGAGGGAGAAGCAGGCTCCCTGCAGAGCAGGGAGCCCGATGCGGGACTCGATCCCAGGACCCTGGGATCATGACCTGAGCTGAAGGCAGTCGCTTAACCAACTGAGCCACCCAGGCGCCCAGTTTTTTTTTTTCTTAAGAATTTTAATCCCCCATGGGGCGCCTGGCTGGCTGAGTCGGAAGAGCATGGGACTCTTGATCCCAGGGTCCTGAGTTCAAGCCCCACGGTGGGTATAGAGATTGCTTAAAAACAACAACAACAAAACAACCAACCAACCCCCCCACCACCACACAAAAAACAACATTTTGTGGGACTGTCACCTACAGATGATGCCACATCCTGCAGCACGGGCTAGCGGACTATGCTTGCCTTGCAGCTGTGGAGTACAGAGCGGGAGGACAAGACTCCCTGCCTTGCCAGCCAAACCTCAGATGCAAAGAAGTATCTACACCCTCTGACCCTATGAGCCCATCTCAAGGACCTCATCCTAGGATTAATGCTTGCATAGATTACATTTGCATGGTCAAAAAAGAGCTCTGGTAACAGGCTACATTAAAAATATCTGAGGAACCCAAAAAGGTGTGGTTTGTATGGGGACGCTGGTGATGACATTATCTAATAGTATAAGACTGTATCTCTTTTATCAGGGCCAAGGGGAAAAATCTCTTCCACATCTGACTGCCAGGGAAAACCACACAATTGGTATTTTATCTTAAGGACACTACGCACCTTAGAACTGCTGATTTCCCTCTGCCGGGCCTCTAAGTAGCTTAGAACAGAATATCCCTTTATTAAATGTACAGGGATTCAGATTTACGTTTCTGGGTACTAACTGCCTGCCTGGCTTCACTTTACGGTCTACCCCAAGTTACCTGCATCTTGACCTATCTGTCCATTTTTACCTTATTGTATAATTTTTTATAAACCACCTCTTTTTTTTTTTATACAGATTTTATTTATTTGAGAGAGGCAGAGAACACGAGTGGGTACAGTGGGGGTCAGAGGGAGAAGCAGACTCCCCACTGAGCAGGGAGCCTGATGCAGGGCTCAATCCCAGGACCCTGAGATCACAAACTGTGCCAAAGGCAGACGGCCAAAGGCAGACCAGGTTAACCAACTGAGCCACCCAGGCGCCCCCTACCTCTAACACTTTTTGAAAGCAGACAGAGTAAAAAATAAATACTAGAAACACAAGACACCTTCCTAGGGGGGGAAAAAAAGTCAATGCCAATTGTGGTTGTGGTGAGATGCTCTTATCTGTTTTCCAAATCTTTGTAGTGTGTGACCCACCACACTTTTGTAATAAAAAATGTTAGGGGCACCTGCATGGCTCAGTCAGTTGGGCAGCTGACTCTTGATTTCAGCTCAGATCATGATCTCCAGGTCGTAAGATCGATCCCCGTGTTGGGCTCCACACTCAGCTGGGAGTCTGCTTCAGGATTCTCTCTCTCTGCCCCTCCCCCCACTCTTTCCCGCAAGCACGCTCTCTAAAATAAATAAATAAATAAATCTTTAGAAAAAACCAAAGTTATTAAAACCCAACATCCAATGGCAAACACTAAACTCCAGCTGTCCTCTAGCAAAGGCTAGAAAGTGCTAAGGGGATGCTCTCATCCCCAAAGGGCAGACTAACTGGGGCCAGGAAGGAAGGAAAGCAGCGGGAACTGCAGGAGCCATTGGTTTCACGCATCCTGGGATGTGTGAATGAACTGTGCTGGGCTTGCCGCAATATATCCAGCTCTGCCTTAGCCTGCTGGTTTTTATTCAGTGAGCCAGGCTTAGGTAAACCCAGCAAAGCCTCAGCATCTGGGCATGGACAGTGTTATAGGCTGAATCCTAACTGCCTCCAATTCATCTGTCTTAACCCCCCAGTATCTCAGAATGTGACCATATTTAGAGTCTGGATCTTTACAGAGGTAACTGAGCCCTAATTCAACGTGACTTGTGTCCTTATGAGAGATCAGGATACAGATCCACACAGAAGGAAAACCATGTGAAGATACAGGAAGGAGAGAGCCATCTACAGGCCACAGAGAGAGGCCTGGAACAGATCCTTCCTTCACGGTCCTCAGAACTAACCCTGTGACACCTTGATCTCAAACCTCTTGCCTCCAGAACTCTGAGGGAATAAATATGCTTGTTTAAGCCACTCAGTGTGACACTTTGTTATGACAGCCCTAGCAGATTAACATAAGCGGGAAGCAAGTGACTGGCTCCCCCCACCTGACATACATTCACTCATTTATTCTGCACTATAATGCTGAGGCTGAGGTGTTATTTTTAATCCTGACTTAGAAAGGAGAGAACACGGGCGCCTGGGTGGCTCAGTCATTAAGCGTCTGCCTTCGGCTCAGGTCATGATCCCAGGGTCCTGGGATCGAGCCCCACATTGGGCTCCCCGCTTGGCAGGAAGCCTGCTTCTCCCTTTCCCACTCCCCCTGCTTGTGTTCCCTCTCTCGCTGTGTCTCTCTCTGTCAAATAAATAAAATCTTAAAAAAAAAAAAAAAAGAAAGGAGGGAACAGAGGGAGGTCCAAAGCTGGACCCAAGTCACACAAGGTAGCGGGCTGCAACCTGATTCCAGATCTATCACCAGGCTGTGTGCTTTATATCACACTGGCTACATTTGAGAGACCACCAAGGTCATCTGGTCAGACATGACAAATGGGCAGTTTGAGGCCCTGAAAACTCAGTCAGTTGTCCAAATAAATAGCTGAATAAACACATTAAGGTGCCTTACCCCCAGTCTTGCATTCTACTCACCAAAATAAAGTACCTTAAAATGGATGAGGATGCCTTAAACCAGAGGACTGGATCTATGACAGGGGTGCCTCACAAAGACAAGGCAGGCAAAGCCCCACAGGACCTTTAGAAAGCCCACACCATCTACCTGTACGGCATCAACACTGAAGAGAGAAACCTGCAGTCACTAGATGTCTATCTCCCTGAGCCAGGGAACTGGCCCCACTGGTCAACCTGGCAGGAAGATGATGCTCAAAGCTATAGAGCTATCACAAGTAAATAAGTGAACGCTGCAAAGCAATAGACAGGACACCTGATTTGCAGTGTGATCTTAGGGAAGTCACCTTCTCTTTCTGACCTTCGGTTTTCTCACCTAGAAAACATTAACAGAAACTACATGTGGACATGTAAAATGTGCGTGGTGTGAAACTAGCTGCTGCACATATATAACTAATCTGATCTGTAGAACAGCCCCAGGGTGTGGGTGTTATCCCTATGGCGGTCTTCAGAATGCACTGCTCAGATCTCCCTGCAAGGGTCATCAGGCTATGAGGCACGCATGGAGCTGACAGTCTCCAGCTGCCACCTATGGGATCCATCACAGCATTCACCCTGAAGCCACTGTCTCCCCAGGCTGCCGGCCAATGAGTGATCACAATGGGATCCTAGAGCCAGGCCATTTCTGCCCCATGCTACACTCTTCTAATGAGCAACTCCTGCTGGCTGAGACTTCCTCAGAGATACGCTGCG
The DNA here is from genome assembly GCF_002201575.2 of Neomonachus schauinslandi. Lineage (NCBI taxonomy): Eukaryota > Metazoa > Chordata > Mammalia > Carnivora > Phocidae > Neomonachus > Neomonachus schauinslandi. The sequence goes on from NC_058416.1 coordinate 66,948,912, forward strand.
GTATAAGGCTCTTCCCACTCAATCTTGTCTTTTCCCTCTCCTTTCCCCAGCACCAGACCAGTAATAGATTGAAAGCTCTCCTGGTTACTCCTACTCCCTCTCCTTTATCCTTCATTATTATTTCCCCCAATAAATCTCTTGCACAACAATTCTGCCTTGGCAACTATGTCTCAGAGGACACAAAATAACACCATTCCCATTTTAGAGACAAGGAAACTGAAGCAATTAACATGATCAAGGTCAGATAATTAGGATCCAAACCCACATCTCTGATTCTGAAGCCCAAGTTCTTAACTGATGATTTAAAGAACAAAGGAGAAAGTGTGCTGATACACCTTACCAAAGCAATGCTATACAAACTCATGTGATTATTAGCAAAATGCAAAAGAGTGCCATGGGAAGGGCACAGTATGAGGAAGCTGCTCCAATACTTGTTAGCGGAAGGACATTCAGTAGATGAAGTCTTTTAATCTTATTCTCCCTATTTTATGGATGACAGAACTATCACCGAACCTGCCTACCTCATAAGGTAGTTGCTATAATCAAATGAAACTCCTCTTCCAAGAAAGATGGAAAATAAACGTGGTATGTGAGCGGAAGATTCTACTAACTGCAAAGCAGTTACACAAACATGTAGGGGCAAATGGAGAATGGCCCTGAACTTGACAGATTCTACTGAAGGGAACAGTGCCACTTCTTTTAAATTTTTTTTTTTTTTTAAAGATTTTATTTATTTATTTGAGACAGAGAGAATGAGAGAGAGAGAGCACATGAGAGGGGGGAGGGTCAGAGGCAGAAGCAGGCTCCCTGCCGAGCAGGGAGCCCGATGCGGGACTCGATCCAGGGACTCCAGGATCATGACCTGAGCCGAAGGCAGTCGCTTAACCAACTGAGCCACCCAGGCGCCCCAGTGCCACTTCTTTTAAACAAGTTTCCAAAATATAGAAGATGATCATAGGATGGAGAAAACACACTTCTAAATAGCTCTTATTTATGCCCATATCAGCAGCAACTATAACAGCGCCTGGCACACATCAGGCGCTCCATAAATAACTGTTCAAGGAGGGGAACTTCAAAAAGACCTCCAATCACTATCTTTCTGTGCTCCAAGACAGAGGCCCAAGCTTCCCCCATAACCTCATGTGGAAAGCAGGATACCTGGCAGTTCATGTTGTCCTCCGCCTCAATGAGCTTCCCACGATACACCTCACCAGTGTTTGTCTCACATGTCACAATGTGACCCTCAGCCTCATGTAGGACTTTAATCGGCACACCAATAGACATCTTGGCAGGAAAAGAGCTCTACAGTGAGAGAGACAACAGTTAGTTCATCCTTTAGGGCCTAAGAAGTCATGTGGCACATATCATAACTCCCTTAAGGCCTGACACTCCATAAAATTTAGTAAGAATGCCAAAGCTGCCATTTTCCACAGGGAAAAAAAAAAAAGCTTAATTCCTAGTTTGAGGAACTCATCTGGCAAATACATGAAAGATGTGGAATGGTGAAGAATGGGGGGGGGGCTAGAGAGAGGGAAAGCTAATGGGATGAGAATAAAGTGCCTTCCATCTCCCTCCCTGCTACCATATGCCTCTTCATCTTCATCAAATAACCAGTAACCAATACTGTGTGTGTTGGGGACAGGGGATTGAAATGTACATACCACACGATGTACATGCCAACCCACAGTTGTGGATGACACCACTTTGAGAACCCATGATATAGACCTGAGCTGTCCAATACAGTAGCCACAGTCCACATGTAGCTACTTAAACTAAACTTAAAGTGAAATAAATCACATTAGCCACATTTCAAGAGATCAATGGCCTTGGGCTAGTGGCTAAAGTACTGGGCAATACAGACATAGACCAAAGGATCCAGGCAAATCTAGAAGAGGCTGTGCATTTAATTCGACTCATTAAGTACCCACTGACCCTCCACTTCTTCAAGGTTAAATAGAAAATAAAGTGTTCACAAAGGGACAACGTGCTATAAGCAGGAAATGTCTGGAGGAAAAACATAATCAGGGAAATCACCTGATTTCATGTAAATAAAAGAAACAAGCAGTAGATTTCATATTCCCAGATGAGCAACAAATGAAGGTTGGGACACATCATGTGTGTTCAAGATTGAAAAGGGAACGTGAGGTTGGGAAAGACAGGTTCCCTCGGTGAGGAAGTAGCCTTTAGGAGTTTGGCTTTTATGCTAAAGACAGCGGGGAACTATTGCAGGACTATGGGTAAGGAATGATCCAATAAAAAGGCAGCAGCACTTACAAATGGATCAAACACAGTTGTTTTTTTTTTTCAAACAGTTTAGAAGCAAGGAAACTTGATAAGGCTCCTGTAACAATATGGAAAGCATGAGAGGACCAGTGACTGAAAGGGGGTTGGGGGCAGAGATGCAAACAACTTTGAAACGGATTGCCCAGAGAGAACTTGGGGGAAGGAGGCAGCCAGAAATATTTCAAGACTATTGCCTGTATGTTCGGAAAAACATGGCCTGGAGAGGCACAGAAAACGAAGAGCATGTACTTTGGGGAAAAGCTAATGAGAACTCACTTTCAGGCGCTAGTGAGGCAACGCTGATGTTTGAGTGACCCGGACTTCCCGCTCTTCTCCCTCCCCGAACCTCCCAGAGTTGCTCGGCAGCGCGTCCTTCTCCAGCCCCAGGCCCCTCACGGGTGCTTCGGGTCTACCCTCGCCTGCTCCCGGCCTCACCTCACGGGCTCCGGCCTACTCTTCCTTTCCGGCGCCGCGGCAACTCTAGCGACTGCGAAGGCGTGAGCAAAGCGAATGGCGGGTCTCGCGCTCCCAGAATACCACGCGTTCCCAAAATGCTGTGCGTAGGGCCCGGCCCCTTCCTTTTCTTAGTGGTGAGCGCGGTCTTGCCTTTGCTTCCTTCTCACTCGGCCGGCTGGGAAACGTGGACTCGGCTACGATAGTTCCGGCCCCGGAAGAGAGCTGGTGACAGGGCCCAGGTGCCGCCGGAAACACTGATCCATAGGCCGTCAAGGGGGTGGGGGGAGGGGCTTGCGTTTCGAAGCACCTAACACCGGGGACAGGCTGGACAGCAAGGTGGGGATCTGGGGCTTGGGCCCTCGGATCGGGGGCTGAGGGCCAGGACCTACTCTCACAATTTAACCTTTGGAACCCGGCACCACCAGGTAAGGGGCGCCCTCAGTAAGGCGAGGTATCTCACCGTACGGATAGAGAAACAGGTTTAGAGTAGAGCGGGAGCCGGCCCACGCCGTCCCTCAAGGAAGTCGAAGTAGTGTTAGGTCTTCTGGAGCCCCGCGGTGTACGGATAAGACCTGGCCTTAGGCCTGAGGTTGGCAGAGAAGTGCGGCCAGGCAGAGACGGAGTTCGCTAAGGTGAAGAGTCTCCGGGGAACCAGTGCCGGTGGAAAGGCAGGGCTGGGGGGCCGCGCTTAGGCAAAGGGGCGGAGCTTCCGGAGAACGGAGGCGTGAAAGGGCCTGCGCGTCTGCGCGAGGAGTGGGGGAAAGGGGCGGGGTTACCAGAAGCCGAGACTGCCAATGGCCAGGACCCGTTTAGATCCAGAGGCTGGGGGCCTCTAGGAATAGAAGTCAGGGGAAAAGAAAGGGAGGGGCTTCTTTGAGCACCAGCGAAGGGGTGGGGTTTAAAGAAGGGGCGGGGCCCCGAGCCGAAGACTGGAAGGGGCGGGGCGGGGCTTGGGGCGGCCCTGCCGCCGCCTCCCCTTCTCCCCACCGCGGTGGAGGTGGCGGCGGCGGCGGCGGTGGCGGTGGCGGTGGCGGCGGCGGAGGAACCTGACACGCACCAGCCCCGCTCCCGCCCCAGTCGAAGCCGAAGCTGCAGCCGGCGCCGGGCCGGGGCCATGGGCGCCCCGCGCGGCCCGGGTCATGAGGACGGAGGCGGAGGCAGCGGGGCCGCCGCTCGAGCCCGGTCAGTGTCTCCCCGAGGGCCCGGGCTTCGCCGGGGGAAACGAGGGGGACCCCGCCCTAGCGCGGGCAGGGTCCAGCCGCGCGACCTTGGGTCCACCGCCGCCACGGGCCGGGCTGTAGAGCTTTGAGCGATACCTGGCCAGGTGTACACTCCCGCCTTGCCCGCTCAACCCCCAGCCCGGGTCCCTTGGGATTTCCTGATACTCCTAGGGCTGGTACCCCAGTCAGCTCTGTGAAAGCGGTCATGGTGGGAGGGTCCTGGTTGCGGTGCAAGGGCGGCACCTTCCCCAGAAGCGAAAAGTCCTGCTGGAGCGCCTTAGGAGATCCCGCGTCCCCTCCGGGGAACTATGGGGGAACTGAGGCCTAGAAGGGCAGGGACCTGGCTGAGAGCATAGAGCAATGGATGTGCCCCTTACCCTGGCCTCCCAGACTTAGCGGTTTGTCTTGCTGTAGTTCTTGACCCTCGGGTTCCTTCTGCCCCCAGGTGGCCTGAGTTCCTTTGGGGCAGAAACTAAGGCTGACATTCAGTGCCGTGGTCCTCAGTTTGCTTCTCTGAGTGGGGGAGGGGGAAAGGAATGATTCCTGCTCTCCAGGTTGATGAGAAAGAGAAAGTGCTAGTAAACTCTAAAGTGAGGTGCCAACTCATGGGAGAAGTCAAGAGCATGTGGGACCCTACGCTAAGACATAGGGACCTTGGTGTGACACCCAGGGGTGGTCTCTTTTGTGAATGCAGCAGGGCATAGGGTCTGATGCTATCCTGGCATTTGCATCCCTACTCTTCCAGTTATCTAACTCTGTGATCTTGGACCAGACATTTGCCTTTCCTGAGTCCCAGTGAAGTAATGGCTCACATTCATAGGGAGCTTTCCATGAGCGGACACTGTGCTAAGTTGTTTACATGCAATGCCTCATTAATCCTCATAAGGACCCTTTTGTAAAGTAGGTTACCATTGTTACTTGCACTTTTGCACATGAGCAGATAGAGTTGAAAGGAGTTAAGTATCCAGGGCTTGCCTTCTTGGACAACAGCTGCCAACTGAAGCCAGGCCAGGGCCTTACAGGCAGACCCTACTTTTAGGTGGGACAGTCCCTTGGCTCCAGGCATCAACATCTGGCAGTAGTTCTGGGCTTGGAAGGCCCTCCCTCTCCTTATCAGCCCCCCACAGGAGTATCTCTGGATCCCTGTAAGCTGACCTGCCCATGCCAAGACTGGGGATGGCCACGTGGGAGTATTTAGCCTTGCAGGGCCTGGGGATCAAGGGGTTCTAGGATCAGGGCAAGAAGAGGAGGGGCAGTGGAGTTCACAAAGACCCTAGGGAGCTGCTGTCCTATGCCACATTTACAGCTGGAAATAGGGAAAGGCACAGACAGAGGCAAAGCCGGGCCATTAAGATGACCCAGCTAGCTGGTGCCAGAGCCCAGGCTGCAGAGTAAGGAGGGAGCCGTGAACAGGGGGGCTGTAGTCTGGAAGCCGGGGTGTGGGAAATTGGGGGAGGGGTTGGGGCATTGTTGTGACAAGTAGGCCTGGGCATCTCAAGGGATAAGGCCTTTTTGGAAAAACACCTTCCATTCATCAAGCATGTCTGAGTGCCTGCTCTGGTTCAAGGGCTGGGGCGAGGCACACGCAGCCCTGTCCAGGCCTGCCACTGAGATATTCTCAGTCTGTCCAGTGGGGAAGGCAGACACAATCCCCTCAAATACTCATATTGAAGGGCTCAGAGAGGGAAAGAGACCAGAGCATTTGGCTGTTCAGAGATGGGAGACAACATTCCAGACTAAGGGATATGCAAGAGCAAAAACTGGGGAGTAAACAGCCTGTGTAGAGAGAAACAGAAAGACAGTTTATGGCCACGGTGAAGGATTCTTGAAAAGGGAGGCATTCCATCATGAGAGAATAGCACCTTGCATAGAGCTCTCTCTCCACTCAGCCCATTGGGGGCAATTATTTTAGACTATGAATCTGGAGGGCAGGACTTGGGACTTAGTCATCTTTAGTGTCCCCAAACCATAGCACACACTGAGTGCTTAATAATTTTATTTCTTAAAAAAAAAAAAATAGCTTCATTTCTTCTAACAAATGTTTGTTGAGTTACTGCTAAGCATCAGATACTAGGCATTGGGAATAACAGTGAACAAGATTAGCAAATTCTCTGTCTTCAGGAAGCTTACAGTCTTTTGGGGAGACAGAGTAGCTCTATTTTATTTTTTATTTTTCTCATTAATTTTGCCAAGTACTTTGTGAAGGAAACAAACAGGAGGCTGGGAAGGGGGGACCCTCTCCCTGCAAAGGTGTAGTCAGAAAAAAGCCTCTCAGAGGAGGAACATTTGGACTGGGACCTGAATGACAAAAAGGGGCAGCCTTGAGATCTGCAGGGGAAGAAAGTTCCAGACAGAGGCAGCTGTACATGCAGCTGTACAATGAAGCCTGATGGGTTTCCCACAGTAACTGGAACTGAGTGAGTGAGGTGTAAGGGCCAAGGTGAGGGTGGTGGGGCCTGGGGCTGGCAGGGCTCTGCAGGCCATGGTGTGGAGTGACAACTTTATTCTAAGAGCAATGGGAGACTGGGACTGGGATCCCTCTGGCTACTATGTACAGATGGGAGAGGAGCTGGGGGTGGAATTTAGGACAGAGGCTAAGCAGAAGTCAGGCTGGACGGAGCCCTCAGAACTGAATCCAAGACAGTGGGAAGAGGCAAATGTGGGAAGGCCTCGAATGATGGCCTGGGTTCCTTTTAGAGGCATCTGGGGTCAGGGGAGGGAGGGAACAAAGCCTCAGCCCAGTTGGGCTCAGGGCGCAGGGCCCTCTAGATGGAGTGCAGGGTTCATGTCAGCACTTGCAACACGCTCTTGCCCTGGGTGCTCATAGCACTCTGCAGGCTGACATCTGTGGCAGTCCATTTCGTAGAGGAAGAAGCAGGCACAGAGAGGCCAAGTGCCTCTCCTCAAGTGACTCAGCCAGCAGGTGGCCTATACTCACCCATGCCATCCTGCCATCCATAGGCCCTGTTTCATGCCCTTGGAGGTGGGGAATGGAGGGGGGAAGGCCAGTACAAGGCAGTGAAGGAGCAGTCACGGGTCCCTGCGTCCTGAGAATGTACAACAGCTCAGCAGGACACAGACAGGCTCAATGCAAGGGTCCTCTCCTGTGAATCAAAGCATGAACTCTGGCCTAGCAGAGTGCAGATGAGGGAAAGGGTGTGGCCAGCCTAGGATCAGAAAAGGCACCAGAAGTGGTAGCATCTGAGCCAGGCCTTGAAGGCTGGGGAGGGTTTAGACATAGGAGAGTAGGAGCTTGGGACTCGCTCCAGGCAAGACACTGCCCAGACAAGGCCAGCAGGTTGAAAGGCCAGGACAGACAGGACCTTCTGGTTGCTCCCTGCAGTGGGAGCCGGGGCTGGCATGGCAAGTCGGCTTCTGGGGCGCTCTGCACAGGCAAGTTGTGGGCTCAAGAGAGACCCCAGAGACCCCCCAAGATGAGGAAACAACGTGGGCTGGGTTTTCACATGCTGAAGGAGTGTCATGAATGAGCAGTGGGTGATGATCACTGAAGGGAAGTCCCTCCCATTTCTTCAGACTCTGAACTTTGTCCAGATTCATGGGATCCCAGAGTAGGAGGTTCCAGTAGGCCACATTCCAGCTGGCCCCCCTTAGCATGCTGTTCCCCTCTGTCTTGTGTTCCCTGACTCTCACTCTCTAAGGCACACCCCCACCATTTCCCCAGCCTAGCCCTCTGTTTTTCTCTTACCCTTCCAGGACAGGAATCTGTTTGTGTCACTTACCACCACATCTCTGGTTCACATGCCAGGTACTAGGCTCTTGGGAAATATTTGTTGATTGAATGACTGAATCAGACCAAAGTCCCCCACTTTAGAGATAGCCAGACTCAGTCCAGCAAGAGGAAGTCAGTTGCTCAGCCCACAGCCAGGCTGTGACAGAGCTGGGGCTAAAATGCCAAAGTCGGGCCCTTTCTACTCCTCCACACCGTTTGACAAGAACAGACTGAGAGGTTACCTAGGGTAGCGTTGCACATACACAGATTACATGACAGTCTCCCTTCCGTCTAACCGTGGACTTCATACTTTGGTGGCCCTGGGGGCTTTGGAGCTGGGCAAACCTCCAGGGGCCTCATGAATTCAGGCATGAATATCTGCTGAGCATCTCCCATGTGTCTGCCCTGTGTGCTAGCCTCCTTGGAGGTCCCACCAAAAAGAGAGGCCTGTAAGGCTGGGAGTGCATGTAGTTGGGGGCTAGGCATGATGAAGAAGTGACATCCAAAGGCAGGAGTTAGGTCAGGCACCTGGGAGGCCAGGAGAGTTCAGACAGGGGGAAGAGGTGTGCAAAGGCCCTGGGGCATAAGGGATCACAGCAGGTGAAGGTTCTGCCTAGAGGTCGGCCCAGTGAGGACGAGGGGAGGTGAGAGGGCAGAGGGTGCTGGGGCAGCAGCCATGAAGGCATTGTCCTAAGAGATACAGGAACCAACCCATTGGAGGATTTTGTGTAGGGCTGACCTACTCTGACTGGTGTTTGGGGGAGATTACTGCTATTGTAAGGAGAATGGGTTGGGGCACCCAAAAGGCTGTTTGCTGGCCCCTGAACAGCCCCTACTCTGGGCAGGAGCCAATGACGGTGGCCTCAGTGGGGGTGGCAGTGACAGGCATAATGCTAAGGGTCTGTGACCTCCCTGTGTTTCCACGCAGGAGACTTTGTGCAGCTGCCTGTGCCCATCATCCAGCAGCTCTACCACTGGGACTGTGGCTTGGCCTGCTCCAAGATGGTGCTGCGGTGAGTGGGCAGGCCCAGGCCCTCCCCATCCACACCATCTGCTCTGGCTGGAAGGAGAAACAGGGAGAGACCTGGGTGGGATTCATCATCCATATGGCTTTTCTTGGGTGGGGCTTACAGGAGGCCCAGCTTCCATCCAGGCTTGGTCCCATCTGCAAAAGCAAGCAAAGGGTGGACGAGGCCTTCTAGGTAGCGGCTCTGGGGATAACCAGGGAAGTCCCAGGTACCTGGGCCTGGTCCACAGAGTGACCCCATCACTGGGACACGGGACCTTCCAACTTGAGGCTCCTGCAAGACTGTGTCATTAGGGAGCCAACTGTTGAACTAAGGCTATGTGAATATCACAGGAACCTTGACTGTCAGAGCATAGAGCGCCATAGTCATCTCCTTGTAGGAGACTTTTCAGGTAGCTGCCAGGAACCCCAGAGCAACCTGTCCCTTACCTGTTTTATATCCTGGAATTCCAGGCAAGATCGTGTTCAACAAAAGGGTTCTGTGCCTAAAACTTAGAAAACCACTAATGTGGTCCAAGCATCTCATCCTAGAGATGAAGCTGGTGAGGCCTGAGAGGTTGGCAACTTACCCGAAGTTACATAACCTTCAAGAGATTCAAGAAGCAGAATCCTTGACTCTGGGGCCAACATGGTACCCCAGGCAGCCTCAGGTCGTGCTCAAGAAGTAGGCAAGATACAGGATTTCATGACAAAGGCTGGAACCTTTGGGGAGTGGGAGCCCTGATAGTGGCTGGTGGGCCCCTGGGAGGAGGGTGGCCCCAGCCACCTTCCCCACGTAAGCAAGCCAACCTCAGCAGCCCATCTGCACACAGGTACCTGGGCCCGCTGGACGACGGTGAGTTTGAGAGTGCCCTGCAGGAGCTGCGGCTAACCAGGAGCATCTGGACCATTGACCTGGCCTACCTGATGCGCCACTTTGGCGTGAGGCACCGCTTCTGCACTCAGACCCTGGGTGTCGACAAGGGCTATAAGAACCAGGTGGGCAGCCAGCCACCAGGCCTTCACCTAGGTCCAGTAATTGAAAGGGGGTATGGTCAAGGCCTGGACACCCGAGTGGACACACAGGTGTACAGAGACCAGACTCTATGGGTAGGACTTTCGATCTAGCCAGACTAGGTGACCTTGGGGTCCAGCCTGCTCAAAGTCTCTGAGCAGTGAGACTCCTGTTGCCTGCCTTCAAGAGCACTTGATGATGTGCAGAGGAGCATCTCAGGCTGCCTTCCTGCATCCTTTCCTCCTGTCGCTCAGGGCCCAGGGCCTCAGAGCATGTCACTCTGACCTTACCCTGCCACCACTTGCCCATTTTCTTCCTTGTCACAGGGACAGATGGCTCCAAGCTGGATAATTGGTATTCCGGAAGAAGAACTGAAATACCGTCTTTCCTATTTTTTTTTTCTTTTTGAAAAAGAAAAAGATAGCCTCACCATTATACTAGTGCCCCCCCCCCCCCCCCCCAGCCACCGACCCATGTAGTTAGAGCCAGTCTTGCCTACTACAGAGGCACATGTTGGCCCAGGCTCCAAAACTTGGCAGAGTAGAGTCTCTGCTGGCCTCGTTGGCAAGAGGGTTGTCACATGGTGGCCAGGGCCAGTCAACTTAACTTTCCTTTGACCCTTCCAGGCCAGGGGAGGAAGGCTAATGGATCTGGCTTGATCACTGTAGCTGCAAGGCAGAGAAAAGAGCCCAAGAACAGGGTCTCTCCTGCTTCCCCCACAGGGGCTCTAGCCCCCTTCAGTCCCCTACACCAAATGAAGTATGTTCCCTGGACCTCACCTTGCTAAGCCAAACAGTGGAGGAGCATCTGGGTGGGCTCAGCCACCCCCTTTGCTCATTTACCACAGATTCCTGCTCATGCCCACAGGGTACACAAGCCCAGGGATGACTAGCCTTGCTGGGGGAGCTGACCCGAGCTCAGCTGCCTACCCATCTCCTGAGCATCCTCCTCATGCCTCTGTGTAGTCCCATGCACTCTGGCCAGCCACCCTGCTGTTGAAGACACACACAGCATTCTGCCCAGGCATGCTACATGTGCCATCTCCCCTAGCAGACTGGGCTCCTCCCCTCTTTGACCATCTTTAACTCCATCATGTGCCCTGTACTTCATCCAGAAGGGGCGAGGGCAGCCAGGACAGGCAGCCCCTCCAACCTGCCCTACTGTCTTCAGTCCTTCTACAGGAAGCACTTTGACACAGAGGAGACCCGGGTGAACCAGCTGTTTGCACAAGCCAAGGCCTGCAAGGTGCTCGTGGAGAAATGGTGAGCCTCCCCTCACTCTTGCTTGTGTGCCTGCTCACCCACATACTTGCTGTCAGGGAGGCCTCAGGATGGCGTACAGGAAAGGCTAGGAACTTTGGCAGTCAGGCAGAACTGGGGTGTCCTACCCAGGTGGCCAACGGCATGGACTTACCCTCCTGAGCCTTACTGTTTCTATCCATAAAATGGGGACAAGTGGGACTACGTACCTGCTGTACACAAAACTGTGGCCTAGGATGGATCGCAAGCAGGCCCTGGAGGGACAGGTGAGCAAGACAGACTCCAGCCAGCCCTCAGGCTGCTCACAGAATGGTAGCTTGAGACAGAACACAGGAACCCTTAATGAAGTGGTGACAGCCTAAGGAACATGCTGGCAAAGTGATGGAGGGTGACAGGGGACAGCCCCCCGCGTGTAGACCTGGCCCTCAGATCTCCCCACAGGCTTCTGTGACCTTATGTGGGTCTCCCCCATTCTCATCGATACATGAGGGCAGGATTCGGGCAGATCCCTGGGAGTAACTTGCCCCGATGCTAATATTAGACTTTCTTCTCCAGGCTGAGGTGCATTAGCTTAGATCCCCACTGGGCTACCCTAGATCACTCTGCTCAGGTCTCCCTGTTCTTGAATGACTTCTGTTTTCACTGTTAACATCATGTTACCACACGATAGGTAGTTACGAAAACGGGAACAGTCTCCACGCATCCGTCCACCGCACAAGCACATGTTGGGAGGAAAGGCACCCAATGTTCGTTTAGTGGCACGTGCCACGTGCTGTCTTGCTGAGTGGGAGCTGGTGCTGTCCCGTGGGAAAATAGTGTGAGGGGCCCACAGTCACCGCTGGCAGCTCGGCCATGCTGTGATCCAAACCTGGCACTCCGCACCCTGTTATTCCGTGGAGCATGGTGCTTTTCCTTCCAGGCTAGCCCCCGCTTTTTCCCTGTAGCTGAAATCCCGCGCTGGTACATACCATTGGGAACTCAGCCAGCTACTTCATTTCAAAGACCAAGTGGAAAAATGGCATGTTTCCCTGGGCTGAGGCAACCAAACCAGATTGCCACATGACTTGGCCGTGGGCTGGAGTTGGGCCAGGCCACGGAGTGCTAATGCCGTCGCTCCTGTTGAGACTGTGGAGGAAGGAGGCCCCTCACTTAGGGGCCCACTACCTCACAGCCGCTCGCCCGTTCTGGATTCTTAGTTTGAAGAAATCTTAGTTTGCTGCCTTCTGAGAGGGCATTGAATGGGGCTGTGCCTAAGAGTCTGCCTCGGGGAACAGCTGGCTCTGCGGAACTAGGGATCCCCTGGAAGCGCTGCTGACCCGCCCCTTCCCAGACAACCCCTTCTGCCTTGGGAGCCTTCGAGAAAAAAAAGAAAAAAAAGAAAGAAAACTAGTCTTTTCAGAGAAGGATGTGGTTTTGAAACTGACAAAGCCACGCTTGGCTCAGATTTGGGGGATTAAATTGGACTGACAGCTTCCAGCGTAAACCTCACGTGATTTAGAGTAAATGACCAAGGAAGGTGCTCAGCAAAAAAAAAAAAAAAGAAAAATTCACCAGCCAGGCCGGGAGGTGGGGTCCCATGTGCTGCTTCAGTGGCCCGTGACAGGGGCCCCTCTGGAGCCGACTTCCTGCCACCCCTGGAAGACCTGACAGGGCCAGCTTGTCCTTGGGCACACTCAGAGCCCTCCTGCCCCCTGGCACTGGTCCCATGCTTAATCCTGGGCTGAGCCCAGGCCACAGTGACAAAGCAGGATGTTCCCACCTGCAAGGAGCTCAGGAGGGAGGGCAGATGAGCCACGGCCCCAAGCTTTGTGATCCAGGCAGGGGTCCACTTGAGAGATGGGGAATGGGGCCCAGTGGCACCAGCTGACCCTCCTCCCGCCCACAGCACAGTGAGCGTGCAGGACATCCAGGAGCACCTGGCCCAGGGCCACGTGGCCATTGTGCTGGTGAACTCTGGGGTACTGCACTGCGACCTCTGTTCCAGTCCCGTCAAGTACTGCTGCTTCGCCCCCAGTGGCCACCGCTGCTTCTGCCGCACCCCCGACTACCAGGGCCACTTCATCGTGCTACGTGGCTACAACCGGGCCACTGGCTGCATCTTCTACAACAACCCAGCCTACGCCGACCGTGAGTGCTGGGCTGGCTGGGGACAGCGGGTGGGGCAGGCTGCATTCACCGTCCAGGCCCCGTGACTCCTTCTCATTCGACCCGGTGGCCAAGACTTCCCTCGCTGCCTTTCCCCCAAAGCCTCGGCTCCTCCTGGGCTCCTGTCATCTGTGCCACTCCTCTGGCCACACACAGACTAGCCATACACCTGAGGCCATACCGGCCTCCACACCCCAGTCATTGCGACACCAGGTTAGGCCATCTGTCCCTCCCACACCACCAGCCCTACCCCACTGCCCAGGGCCCCACCTCATTCTTACTCTGCAGTTTCCTCCCCCCGCAGCTCCCTCACTGCAGCCTTCCCAGGACAGCCAGCAAGCACACTCATCAGAAAGGAAAGTCTGCCCAGTCCCAGCTCCTGCTCCAGATGCAGCAAGGGCTCCCCACCGCCCTGGGGACTGGAAAGGACTGCCCCGACTCTAGCAGACTTACCCCATGTGTCCTCAAGCATGTTTCTTCCCCTCTGGGCCTCACCTCCATCTGCTAAACTGGGGGAAGGGTCAGAGAATGAGTTCATGAAGGCTAAAGTAGGCAAGGAAGGCTTCCTGTGGGTGGAAGACGAGTGGCAGAGGGTGGCCAGGCAGGTGGGACATGGCCAGAGCTCCCCCAGCTCCCCTGAGCGTCAGCGAGGCAGGTATAGTCCCCCGCCCTCTGACCCCACTCTGCCCTTCCTGCCCCCAGCAGGAATGTGCAGCACCAGCATCAGTAACTTCGAGGAAGCCAGAACAAGTTATGGCACAGATGAGGACATCCTCTTTGTCTACTTGGACAGCTGACAGCGGGAGCCTGGTGTGCCCAGGCCCTCACACCCTGCCCCACCCGAGCCAGGCCAACTCAGGAGGCCTTGGCCCAGGCCCCGAGCTGCTGGGGCTTGGATGCGGAACTGCAGCCTTGACCCGTGTGACAAAGCCCCAGGGATTTCTTAGAGCCTGAGGCATGCGTGCTTTGTCTGCCAGCGTCATGCGTGTCGTCATGCCACTTAGCCTACGCACCTGCTGGTTGCTGGAGGCGTCCCCAGAGCATCTGAGTAGAGCCTCCCCTAGGACCCCAAGCCTGACTTGAACCGTGCCCAGAGGACTTCCAGCCCTCTGGGTGCCCTTGTTGCCTGTGAACCAGACCCAGGGCAGGGGAGAAGCCTGAGCTCATTTCCCCACAGACCTGGGGGTTGAGCCCTGGAGATGCCACTTGTCAGGATGGTGTCCGTGTGTTTGGAGACCGTGTAGCCAACCCCGGCCCCCAGGGCTGTAGACTACTCCAGGCCTTGCTGGGAACTGCCCTCCCCCCTCCCCCCCAGAAGTGCTATAGATCTCCCTGTGCCCTTTGGTGGATGCCACCGCTCCCTCCCACCTCCCAGGGGACCCAAGTTCCTGTGGCTGTTTGCAAGGCTTCCAGGCCCTGGGGAGGGCTGGGCCTCAGGCTGAAAGGACGCTGAGCCCTCCCCCCGCAGCCTGCAGGTACTATAGCACTGTAGTTTGGAGGGCCCTCGGGAGTAGACAGGGCCCTGGCTCTTGCTAGCTAGCAGTGCTGAGTGTACTCCAAGAATGCCTGACCTGGAGGGCCAGGTGCAGCCGCCTGGGTCCCAAAGGTCCCCCCAACCCGGGAGCCTTCCTAACACTAGCCTAAGCCCCGACAGTGGGGCCCATTCTCTGGGTGTGGGGAGCCCCAGGCCAAACAGGCCTGGGGGCTGGGGTGCTGGGGCCTGCACTCCTGAGGCAATGGTGGGAGACCGCCTGTGGCCTCCCACCCCCCCCAATCCTCATGCCAGGACCTTTTGCACAGAATGTTGGGTCTCTCCTGACAGAAGGGTGGCACCTGCCCAGGGTCACACAGCACTGCACGTAACATGGACTAGAGCTGTTTCCTTCTTTCTGTTTTTTTCTTTCTTGGTGGGTGTAGGGGGTTGTTTGGTTTTTTGTTTTTGTTGGGTTTTTTTTGCGATTTAAGTTTTTCACTTGTGGGGAGTGAGAGTCACCCTCAAGTAAGACAATAATAGTGAGATTGCAGGTACTTTGGAACCACTGACACCTCTCTTCACAGAGCAGATAAGCCAGCCCAAGTTCTCTTCCAAAGAGAAAGGGACTCAGGGCTGGCGGGCTGAGAGCCAGGGCCCCTCACCTTACGGATAAAAACTGGCCATCAGTCTCGGGGGAGTTTGTCCAGGACAGTGGTGGGGTTGGGTCTCGAACCCAGGTCTGCACCTAAAAGCTAAGGGAACTGGATCATTCCCAAAGGGGCCAAGGACACCCACCCCTCATGAGCTGTCCCTGGCAAAGGAGCAGGGCTGTCCCAGCAGCCACACTGCCCCTGTACCCCTGTGTCTTGGTCTTCTGTTGCCCAAGGCATGTCGCGGTGGTAGCTGCTACCCTCTGGACTGCAAACCATGCCCAGCATCTGTTCCCACCAGCCGGCTGACACCTCCCCACCATGGCTGCTCTGAGGGGCAGAGGTGGGTTCTGCTTATGAGGGCTGTCAGACCATCCAGCCGTATTGCTCCTCAACACCAGATGCAGCCTTCGGCCCAGAGGGAGGCACTATTAGCTGGTTAGCTGCCAGTTAGCCACCCTGGTTTCAGGGACTAGCGGTGTCTTCAGACTGGTCTTCTCTCTTTTGCCTTAATGTTGGGTGGCCCAAGATCCCCAGGGAGCTCCAGTTTCACGCCCAAGAATACCACGTGTGGCAGCTGTGGGGTTTGGGCACCCTCAGGAAGGATCTGGCTCAAATTGTGGTGAGAATAGACACATCAAGGAAAAAGGAAAGCAATGAGGAAGTGAAGCTTTGGATGACGGGGAGCAGCCTCCACAGAGAGCGGTCACAGCACCTCAGTCCATCACACGGCATGTAGAAACACTCAGTCCCTGGGCAAGCCGCAAGTTGGAGGTCACCCACCCGGAAGAATAACAAGAAAGCTACCCGTGCCTGAGACAGTGCCATCTGCCCGGGAGGGTCATGGGGGTGGAACGCAAACGTAAAGGCGTTCTTGCACACGTCCTGAACACAAGGCTGGAGAAAGCCCAGACTTCAGGAACTTCTGCCCATAGCACTTGGCACCCATGACCCCTGTCCACATTCTGGGGGCCCAGCAAAGCCACACTGGACACTTGGTTTTGTTCACTCCAGCCGCACAGGGACAAAAGGGATCTTTTGCATTGCAGAGATTTTCTACATATATATATATATGTATATATATATATACATATATATATTTTGTTTGTAATGAGCCATTCTCAATAAACATTATTCTCACTGCAAAATCAATGGCATTCCCTGTCCCGCTTTTGTGAATTCTTGTTTCCCTCCCAAATTCTCAGCTTGAGCACGTGCGAATCCAGGTCCTTGACCTGCCATGCCAGGTTTTAGCTGGGACTAGAATCCTGTTTACTGCTTTTCAGTTCTGCCTCCCTCCTGATGCTTGTGCAGGGCTTAGGTAGGCACTGGTGGAGATGGAAGGGCCTCAGAGCTGAGCTTGATGGCGGTTCTTGAAGAGGGCATGGAGCGCAGACAGCCTCGGGCAGGAGGAGGGTCTGGGGGGATGTGGAATCGAATGAGAGGGACAGTGGGGCCCACGGGAGGCAATAGAGTGGGGAGCCCTGCGGGCAGGACTCCAGCCCTCCCTGTACCTTCCACCCCCAATCAGCAGCTCCCCTTATTTGCTAGCTATTGGGCTCTTCTAGTGTTACATTTGATAAGAATTCTATTTCTGAAAAAGGAAGTGTTTGGAAATCCTACCTTACCCGGCAGCTTCAGACCTGCCCCAGGTCCCACAGGGAGCTGACAGAGCCAGAACTGACTTCTTGGGTAGGGTCTCAGTCTCTGGCCTCTGTTCTCGTCCTGACTGACTGCTGCTCTGTGGGAGAAAAGTGAAGATGAGGGAGGTGTTGAAATGGGGGGCCAAATATGGATGAGGTAGCGAGTACTGGGTAGAGTTGGCTGCCTGCCCAGAGCATGCAGGGTGAGGATAGCGGAGGACAGGCTAAGGATTCCTGGGAGGGGCCCCGCTGGGAGCCAAGGGGCCAGGCCAGAAGGGAAAACTGGGTACAGCCGAACAGGTGCCTATGGCCCGGGGTCTCTCAAGCTGTTGGCCAGGGCTGCAGTCACCTCAGGGTTTGACATACTGGAGCGTCTGCTTCCAAGCTCACTGACAGGGCTGCTGGCCATAGGCTGCCTGGGTGTCCTCATGATAGAGCAGGTGGTAAAGACATGGAGGGAGGGAGAAAGAGGGAGGGAGGGAGGGAGGGAGGGAGAGATTGAGAGGGAGGGAGAAAAGAAGCACCCAGTATGGAAGCCACAGCTTTTTAATAAGCTAATCTCAGAAGTGACATCCTATCATTTCTGCAATACTCTATTTAGATAGAAGTGCATCAGTAAGTCCAGCATACACCCGGGATTTACACAGGATATACCACGAGGCAAGGATCACTGGACGTCTGGTGGTTACGTTTTTTAAATCTTAGAACAGAGCTAGGAACACCCCTGGAGACGTCCCAGCTAGCACATCCTGAGGCGTGCCCTTCAGAATACCAATGGTGAGAAGTTCTGTATAATGGGGTGCCCTGGTCAGGTCAGTTTGGCAAATACTGCATGCTACAGTCCCCTCCGGGGGATTTAAGAAGTGCAGAAAAGGCTCTGTATAATCCTGCAGCAAGGGGACTCCCTTCATTTATGGTTTCCCCAAATTCCTTAGCCACAGCTGTTCTTGAGTAACACTGTTACTCTGTGAAATATGCTAGCACTTGGGTAACCACTGGTCTAGTCCAAGGGGAGAGTGCAGCCCAGAGAGGGGAGCAACTGGCCCAAGGTCATCACTCAGTGAGCTAGCTATAGACAGAGCTAGACCCCAACCCACCAGTGCTACTTTCCCAACCTTCAGCCCTGACCATAGTCCAAAGTAACCCTGGTGGCCCTGTAGGGGCGAGCCAATGCCAGAAGAGCCAGGAAGTGAACTCTGAGTTCTGGAGCTGGAGATGGGCTGCCACAGGACCCTGGGGTTCTGCCTCCAGGTAGAAAGCCTGGCATGTGGCCCCAGTACTCTGGAAGAGCACAGATCCTGCTCTCCTTGCTGACTTGTCTCAAGCTACAGTATCCAAGAACACACATCACGGACTTGCCCCCACCCTCCAGAGTCAGAACAGAATTGAGTAAACCAGGAAGATACTGAGACATCATCCTGCTGTGCTGCTGGTCCCGGGGGCCAAGTGATGGGACCAGCATGGACTTAAGTGTTCATGGGAAAGCCTCAGTGCCAGGAAATGGAGGCTGACACTCCCATGGGCCCAGCGCGGTGGCCTCTCCAGTGACTTCTCCGTCCTCCCCAGGCCCCTCCCCTGCCCGTCTCCCTCCTCTGTGTCTCGCCCTGGCTGCCTGCCCCGACATGCATCCTGAATACTGCTTCCTGAGGATCTGCCCCCAGCCCCTGGGTTTCCCCCAGAACCAAGGGATCTGGTGAGCCAGTCTCCCCAAGCTGTTTGGGGCCCCTTGATTTACAAGGGTTACATTACATTAATGTCCACAGCTCAAACAGACCCATTAGGCAGCCAAGTTGGCCCCCTTTCTATATCTCTCACCCACCAAAGTCCTTTCTTTCCTCAGGGCTCTGCTCAATGTCACCCCTTTAAAAGGAGTACCTTTTTCCACACCCCTCAGCCACATCATCCTGTCTACCTGTCTCCACTACTGTAGCCCCCAGCCCTTGACACCTAGTAGATGCTTGATAAAGTATGTGAATGAGTGGTCAGTGGCAGATTTTTAATGATGCCTGTTTTAGTGGCTTTCTTGTACTTTTCAGAATCAGAGGTCACCATTCAGGGGAAGGTTGCATTTGAACCTATGATGTTATGCAGAATTCAGCAGACACTCTCTCTTACGAGAATGAGTGGGAGGATGAAGCCCCCCCGCCCTCCACTAGTGGCTACATTTCTGCACATCTCATGAGCAGAGACACTGGCTATTCATTCTGAACCAACTTCTCAAGAATGTTTGTATAGCAAGTAGCCTTGGAAGACATGAAGTATCTCCCTTCAGGGCCACAGACAGGCAGATACATTGCCCGTTATAAAAGATTTGGGCTCTTGGGGCGCCTGGGTGGCTCAGTCGTTAAGTGTCTGCCTTCGGCTCAGGTCACGATCCCAGGGTCCTGGGATCGAGCCCCGCATCGGGCTCCCTGCTCCGCGGGAAGCCTGCTTCTCCCTCTCCCACTCCCCCTGCTTGTGTTCCCTCTCTCGCTGTGTCTCTCTCTGTCAAATAAATAAATAAAATCTTTAAAAAAAAAAGAAAAAAGATTTGGGCTCTTTAAACTCAGGGCTCCTCTCCTGTAACACAACCCATCGCACGTGCAAGCGTCCCTGGCTTTCTTGGGAACTGGGACTTCCAGAATCTGCAGGACGATGCGGTACTCTACCTGGATGGTGCACTGGTTGCTGCTAACTCCCTGTGGGCAGCCTGTGGGCAGGAGGCATCCTGCACTATCTGGTCAGTTTCATGTCTGCCCCATTGTAACAACTAGTAGTAAGTCTCGTCCTGGTTGGGCAGATGGCTGTGACCCCTTTCAAACAACAGTTACAGAGATGCACACCTACGTGGAGCCCGAAGGGTAGGAAATTCAAAACAGCTGTGGGAGGAAAGCAGGTGGCTCATTGGAACCTTCGCCGGTTTGCTCGAGCAATGAGGGATTGGAGCATGTAGTGCTTGCCAAGAAGGAATGTCACAGTCGGCCCTCTGCCAGCTCAGTGCTTCCTGCATTCTCTCATGCCAAACTTAACTCCACTAGGAGACAATCGTAAAGGGTCCCAGAGGTTTTTTTTGCTGTGGGTTCAGGCTGCTGAAAAGAGCTTTGGTTCTCTTGGAGAGATTCCCATGAGACAAATTCCTATAGAAAGTCGTACAAGTACTGACCAGTATTTGGGCTCTTACTACCTCCAGTTGGGTTTGCAACGCTGATGAAGGTAGCTGATTATGAGAAATGGGCCCCACCCTGGAACACCTCCTCAAGAATCAACTTAAAAAGGTTTCTAAGTCAGCCTCCTTCACTCCTTCTTGGTCCACACCCTCTCATACGGCAGTTTGGATTTGGGGATTCAGACTTGATGATTCCTAGGCATGTTGCTTCTTCTTTTTTTTCCCAAGAGCAACTCTAGGCCAGCCTGGTTGCCACATGTTCTAAAGTGACAGGCAAGGGGTGTCTGGGTGGCTCCGTGCATTAAGCGTTCAACTCTTGATTGTGGCTCAGGTCACGATCTCAGGGTTGTGCAATTGAGCCCCACTTGGGGCTCCCCGCTGGGCATAGACGAAGATTCTCTCTCTCCCCCTCTCCCCTTGCTCCTCCCTCTGCTCACGTGCTCTCACTCATTCTCTCTCTCTCAAATAAATAAACAACTTAAAAAAAACCCCAAGTGACAGCCCAGCTAAAAGGAGGCCTAGGGCTTCAAACTTGGTTTTAGTTCAGCCGCTCGGATTCTCTTGCTGGACTGACCTGGCCATAAGTCATAAGAACAATGGCCACTAGGGTAAGTATGTCGTTTGCCAAGACCCACTACGGTGACCCATGGAGGATGAAGTTGGAAAAATAACAGGTCTAGTGCATTTTATAAAAATGCCCTTGTTCCTCTTGCCCCTGGCCCTTCCAAACAAAGGCTAGGGGGTTGAGAAAGGGGTAACTGGGAAGGTGGTCTCAGCTCTTGGAATTCACACTGACTTTGGAGGAGGAACAGCAACTTTGACACCTAGATAGGAAACAGCTTAGATTCTAGGAGCTAGGTAGGGAGGAGCACTCATCATTAATGATTTTTGTCTTCCATAATTGCCTCTGGAGCCTTCACTATGAAAAATGCCCCAGTGTGGCACTCCCAGACTTTCGTAAGCATGTTAAATATAACTGATTGCAGGCGTTTGCCTTCTTCCCAACCAGATGGTTTTGATCACAGCTTGATCACCATTCCTAATTAACCTTACCAGAAGCCTGTTGGAAACACAACACAGGGGATGTCCCTGGCTCCTGCATCTCCCAGGAAAAACAACCATAATACCGCCAGATGTCTTCCCAACCCCTATCCTCATAGAACTCATTCAGCCATTCTGGGAAGAAGGCAAATGTCACCCAGCCGGTGGCATGGGCAAACGGGATAGATTGGCCTGATTACCTTCAGGCAGTCCTT
Source organism: Neomonachus schauinslandi (assembly GCF_002201575.2). Lineage (NCBI taxonomy): Eukaryota > Metazoa > Chordata > Mammalia > Carnivora > Phocidae > Neomonachus > Neomonachus schauinslandi. Next base: position 66,970,194 of record NC_058416.1, read on the forward strand.
CCAAAAACAAGGATTAGATTTAATTATTCAAACTAACTGGGAAACCTAAGGCCTACCAGCTGGTCAGGAAGCCACACTGGAGATGTAATCAACCTGTGCCCTGACTTATATAGGTCCTACTTGGGAAACCCCAACACTTGTGAAGAACACTTTCTAGGCGCACCACGTGTGCCCTGCTGACTGTTCTTGTATGGAGGCCAGGCAGTAACTTGCCAACCTCCCCCAGAATAGTGTCTTGCATCTTCATGCTGGTCATAGGCCAGAATCCATGGAATTACTGCCAAATCCAATGTCATCAAGATTTCTGTGTGGTGTTTTGTTTTTTGTTTTTTGTGGGTTTTTTTTAGGTATTGTATAGTGTTAGCTCTTACACTTAGGTCTTTGGTCCATTCAATTGTTGAAGCACATACCACCAATAGATCAGGTTGCCCACAGACAATTGTGGAGATCCCGCTAAAATGAGGCTAGCCCTAGTTACTAAGGGGAGCTTCATGAACCAGTAACTGACTCGTTATTTACGTGCACTCTGTGGGCAGATATCCCCATGATGGTAGTCACCTGATTAGAAAAGGTGATACAACATTTGCCCCCGATTTCAGCTGAAGCAATCAGGGTTTCCACCTTGGCCCTGGAGGGCATTTCAGGTCAGTGTTAGATCACTGGCTAGGTTGGTATAGATAATAGAGTTGCCTAGACCTTCTCCAAGGTAGGCCAAGGTAGAGATTGGGCAATATCTAATATATCCTGCCATACCTGGATTAATGGCCTAGGCCAAGTGGAAAGGTCAATATTTGAGACAGCCACTTGACATTCTAAGGTAGACCTTGATGGTTTGTGGGGTTTGTCCATCCTGTTGGGTTGAGGACCCTGGGAAGTAGGACTGAGGGTAATTTGCAGGTTGGGCTTGTTCTGCTCCTTGAAGTTCTGTGGATAAAATTGATGAGCTCCTACAAGAAAAATGGAACTGATTTGGTCCAGCCTCTGTTAGTCAAATTAATCAGAGTGTCTGATAGAGTAGTACACTCATGGGGAAATTGCCAGAAGTCAAGATGATGCAGAAATGAGAAATGGATATTGGTTGGAAGTTATTGCTACAGGTCTCTCACTTTTCTCAAATTTCTGCATGATGCATGAGCTAGAACCATGAATGCCTTTGTCCTGGACTGTCTTTCCAAAGATGTTTGCAGAACCAACAGCCTTAGAAGATAGAGCTGTCTCCCTCTGGAGCAAAGTGCAGGTGTTCTTCCAACCTTGGTAGACAGAGATAGTGTCTGCCTTTAGAGCAAAGGGCAGGCATGCTTTACTTTCCAGTATGAAAGATTCCAATTCTCTAAGCTCTTCTCCCTCTTTCCCTTTCTCTTTTTAATGCAACCCACTGCACATGCAGGAGTCTCTTGACCCTTTTTTGTCTTGTCCTGGGGGAATTGGGGCTCAGGGAACTGCAAGACGGTGCTGGTACTCTGGCTGCTTCTACTGCTGTCCTAAGCTCCTTTGTCTCTGAGGAATGCTGTGTCTTCTGCTAGCATCCATGAAACTGAGGTCAGCTAAGTTGTCAGCTTCCAAACAGGGTAAGAGCTCAGATTCTTCCCAGTTCCTGACAAGATGTTCGTGTTTCTTTAACACAGTGAATTCTGTTTCTTAGAACTTATCCTAAAGGAAACAATAGAATTAAGACTAACTTAGCCATTAATTCTTTTAATATGCTGCTGGATTCAGTTTACTAGTACAGTTGACCCTCAAACAACACAGGTTTGAACCACACAGGTCCACTTATATGTGGATTTTTTTTGGGGGGGGGGATATAGTACAGTACTGTATATGTATTTTCCTGAGGATTGTCTTAATATTTTCTTTTCTCTAGCTTACTTTATTGTAAGAATATAGTATATAATACATATAACATATGAAATATGTATTCGTCAACTGTTTATGTTGTTGGTAAGGCTTCTGATAAGAGTAAGCTATTAGTAGTTAAGGTTTGGGGAGTCGATAGTTATACATGGATTTTTGACTGTGTAGGGAGTCGGTGCCCCTACCTAACCCTTGCATTGTTCAAGGGTCAACTGTACTTTGCTGAGGAGTTTTGCATCAATATTCATAAAGGATATTGCTCTGTAGTTTTGTTTTCTTGCAGTGTCTTTGTCTGGCTTTGATGTTAACGTAATGTTGGCCTCAATGAGTTAAGAAGTGCTCCCTCCTCTTCAATTTTTTGGAAGAATTCGAGGATTGGTTTTAGTTCTTTCTGTTTATTTTTTAACAGCTTATTATTTATTTAGTAATCTCTACACCCAACGTGGGGCTGGAACTCATGACCCTGAGATCAAAAGTTGCATGCTCTTCTGACTGAGCCAGCTGGGTGCCCTGGTGTTAGTTCTTCTTTAAATGTTTGATAGAATTCACCAGTGGAGCCCCCAGGTCCAGTGCTTTCCTTTGTTAGGGGGGTTTTGATTACTCATTATGGGTTTTGATTACTAGTTACGGGTCTATTCGGATTTTCTATTTCTTCATGATTCAGTCTTGGTAGTTCATGTTTCTAGGAATCTGTCCACTTCATCTAGGTTGTCCGATGTGTTCGCAGACAATTGTGTTGGTTTGCAAATGTGGGAGCTCCCCAGGTGAAATCTGAAACTGGCCCCCATACATGGAGGACAAGGAGAGACTGAAGAAAGACGCAGACCTTCCCAGATTGTAGATGGCAGTTTTAATAAGCAAGGCCACTTACATATGAGGCTCGTCTCGAGTGGCCACAAGACAAGTAGATCTCTGCACGTGTCCACCAGAATCTTAAGAGCTCATATAGAAATCTTAACGGGGTTCAGTCACATATACTGTCCAGATGGTCTTAATAATATATTACTCTCTCAAGCTGTGTCTTTGAAGTAGCTCCTAGTGTAGCAACAGTGGGCAGAACGTACATTCCAAGGATGGGGGGAAGCAGCGGGGGAGGGAAGGAGCCTCTGATTGCCTGGGTCCAGCTCATGGGTCAACCGGCAATCACATGCTCTTGGTGACCTCCTCTAACAAATTGTTCATAGTACTCTTATAATCCTTTTTATTTCTGTAGAATCAGTAGTGATGTCTCCACTTTCATTTCTGACTTTGGTAATTTGAGTCTTCCCTTTTTTTCTCACTCAAGGTAAAGGTTTGTCAATTTTGTTGGTCTTTTTGAAGAAACAACTTTTGTTTTCATTGCTCTTCTCTATTGTTTCTCTACTCTCTATTTTATTTCTCTCTGCTCTAATCTTTATTATTTCCTCGCTCCTGTTACCGGTTTAATTTGCTCTTCTTTTTCTAGTTCCTTAAGATGTAAAATTCGGTTGTTGATTTGAAATCCTTCTTTTAAAAATTTTTATTTTATTTTTTTAAATAAACTCTAAGCCCAGTGTGGAGCTTGATTTCATGACCCCGAGATTAAGAGTCACCTGCTCTACAAATTGAGCCAGTCAGGTGCCTGCTTTTTTTTTTTTTTTTAAAGATTTTATTTATTTGACAGAGACACAGCGAGAGAGAGGGAACACAAGCAGGGGGAGTGGGAGAGGGAGAAGCAGACTCCCCGCTGAGCAGGGAGCCTCATGCGGGACTCGATCCCAGGACCCCGGGACCATGACCTGAGCTGAAGGCAGATGCTTAACGACTGAGCCACCCAGGCGCCCACCTGCCTTCTTCTTTTTTAATGTAAGTGTTTATAGCTATACATTTCCCTCTTGCACTGCTTTCACTGCATCGTACAAGTTTGGGTATGTTTTGTTATTGTTGTCATTTGTAGACATTTTCTAATTTCCTTTGTGATTTTAATCCATCGGTTGTTCAAAAATGTGTGGTTTAATTTTCACATATTTTTGAATTTTCCTTCTGCTACTTATTTCTAGTTTCATTCCATTCTGATTGAAAAAGATACTTCATATGATTTCAATCTTTTAAAAATTTATCACAACTGGGCGCCTGGGTGGCTCAGTTGGTTAGGCGACTGCCTTCGGCTCAGGTCATGATCCCGGAGTCCTGGGATCGAGTCCCGCATCGGGCTCCCGGCTCGTCGGAGAGCCTGCTTCTCCCTCTGACCCTATCCCCTCTCATGCTGTTTTTCTCTCTCTCTCTCTCAAATAAATAAATAAATAGAATCTTTAAAAAAAAAATTTATCACGACTTGTTTTGTGGCCTAACATGTTATCTATCCTGGAGAATGTCTTTGCCTTTTTTCCTGTCAGGCACACTGTGGCTTGGCACCGTTCTCCCCTGGTAACCCAGATTCTAGCAATAAAGCAATGGGCTGGCAGGAATGCTGTCTGCAGAGCTGGAGAGCCCCTCAAAAGCCTCAAACCCAGTCACCTCTCATCTTAGAGGTGAGAAAACTGAGGCTCAGAGGATCAGAGGCTTCACCCATGGGCCACAGGCCCTGTACACTAAACCACTGCAACTTCCCTTCCATGGCATCAGCAATGATCACACAGAAACAAAAACTTCCACCCTAGGTTCAGTCAACAAATGTTTGCCGAGCATCTAAACATGAGTTAAACCCTCAAATGAGTCCATGTGTGCAGGGCCCATCTACTCTAAGGCAGACCTGAACATTTTGATTTTAGGCAGTGAGAGGTATAGAGAATCAAATCCTTTCTGGTGTGTTAGTGCCCATTTCATAAATGCACCAACTTGTTATCTAAGCTGGCTTCTGTATTAGGTTGACTACACGCTCCTTTTACAAACCACAGGCACAAAAGTTGTGGACACTGAAGGCCAGACAGAAAAGCTCACTGTATCTGCAGGGCTGGATTCTGTGAAAAATAAGTACAAAGGGGGCTTTTACATGAAGCGAAAAGTCTGTGGCTCAGAGAGGCTAAGGGGGTTAACACAGAGGGATGGCCAGGCAGTTCCAACCAGGTTTTTCTCCCCAGGTGGCTGTCCAGGAGCACCCCGGCCCTGACATGGGATTGGTTCATGCAATTCACCTGTTGGGCCAGGGAAGGAATGATCTGCCTTCTCTGACCGGGCACAGTAAGGGTGTCCCCACTCCCACCTCCAACACTGTGGCCGACTGTGGAGGTTTGAGACTTCACAGTTGGGACTCTTGTTTTAGAAAATATGTATTTATTTGAGAGAGAGAGAGCAAGCAGGGGGAAGGGCAGAGAGAGAGGGGGAGAGAGAGAGAATCTCAAGCAGCCTCTCTGCTGAGCACGGAGCCCAACTCAGGGCTGGATGTCATGACCTTGAGATCATGACCCTGAGATCATGACCTCAGCTGAAACCAAGAGTCAGTCACTCAACCGACTGAGTCACCCAGGTGCTCTCAGCACAGGTGGGACTTTTGCCGTGTGATGCAAGGAACAGAGCCCACATAGGCTCCCTGGCCCATCTAGTCTGTGCCTCACCACTGTCCTGTGACATAAAGCAGAAGAGGGGATATGGTCCCACTTTACAGATGTGGAAGCCAAGGTGCAGAGAGGTGAGTAACCTGCTATGTCAGTCAGGCAATCAGTGCTCAATCAGAGAAGCAGAATCAACAGGGAATGCAGATATATTTATATATACAGGAGATACATACATATACATATATATATATATATATACACACACACACACACACACACACACACACACGCATATATATATAAAGATACAAAGAGATTTAGTGCAAGGAATTGCCTTACATGATGATGGGGGCTGGTTAGCCAAGCCTAAAATCCAGATGGGACAGGCCACCAGGAATGGCAGGCTGAGACTCGGGGGGCACAGACTGATGGTGTGCTCTCTCTATAAATCTCTATTGCTATATCATACCATGGACTACCATGGCCCCCTTTAACACTGCAAATAGTCATGAGTGCCTTTAAATGAAACAAATTAGAGAAGAATTCCAGAAAACCTAGCACCAATGCAGAAAACTCATCCTGAAGATTAGAAGCAGAACAGTAGGATATATATTAAGAGATTTATTGCAAGGCATTGATTTAAGTGATTGTGGGGGCTGGAGAGACAAGTCTGAAATCTGTAGGGCAGGTGATCAGGAAAAACAAATGGGATCTCTCAGGCACATAGGGGTGGGGGAAGCTGCTATCCACAGGCAGAATTTCTTCATCGGGGAAGCCTCAGCTCTCCTCCTGAGGGCCTTTTGACTGATTGAATCAGGCCTACCTGGATTATCTAGAATAATCTCACTTGCTTAGTTGACTGGTTATGGACTTTAATCACATCTACAAAATACCTTCATAGCAACACCCAGATCAGCGTCTGATTGAATATGTGGGGACAGAGCCATGTTGACACATCCAGTGACTGTCTCCCCTGCCCACAGCCACCCAATAGCTCAATGACTCTGGATCAGCCTCAGCTTCCCCTACTTGCACATATGCTCCCACCCTTACCCTCAGGTTGCCGACGGTCTAAACAGAGGAAGAGAGGAACCTCAGAACTAGGGCATCCCATGCGTCTAAGTGCAAATCCACCTGCACCATCAGTGCCTGAGATTTTTTTTTTTTTTTAAAGATTTTATTTATTTATTTGACAGAGAGAGACACAGCGAGAGAGGGAACACAAGCAGGGGGAGTGGGAGAGGGAGAAGCAGGCTTCCCGAGGAGCAGGGAGCCCGATGCGGGGCCCGATCCCAGGACCCTGGGACCATGACCTAGCTGAAGGCAAAGCCTTAACGACTGAGCCACCCAGGCGCCCCGAGATTTTTTTTTTAAATGGAGGTAAAATTCACATGACATAGATTTAGCCATTTTAAAGTATACAATTCAGTGGCATTTCACATGGGTACTTTCACAGTGTTGTGTAACCATCACTTCTGTGTAGGCCCAAAACATTTCATCAGCCAGGAAGGAAACCTCATACCCACTGCAGTTACTCTTCAATCTACCCTCCCCGCCTGGAACATTTTTAAACCAACAGTGTTATCAGGACATCATCAGGGGGAACTTGGGCTTTTGTAAAGCCTGATGTACTTGCTGATCCGCCAGGAGCAGAGGTGCCCTCCTTGGCGGGCAGGGGCTAAAATCCAGCTACTCTTTCACAACATTGGGGCTGTAGTTGGGTTTGACGGCTTCAGCGAGCTCCTGAGCGTACATCTCATATCTGCCGGTCATCTGAAAGCAAAACACAGGCAGATTCCGGTTTACTCACCACCACCTCTTGCCACTAGAGGGCAGCCATGGGACAGAAATTTGTCAGGAAGGCCAGCGGGAGGACAGGACAGTTTCAGACTGTAACGTAGAGGAACAACCCCTGTGTGGCCATTGGGTACTGATTCTAGCGCTATAGCAAAGATCACAGATGCTGAGATGACTCACACACACTGGCCCCTCTTGCTGGAAGACCTCTGTGACCTGTCCTTCCAGAAGGTGTGGCCTGCCCCGAGGTAGAAGGGAAGAAGGCTGTCCTGAGGTCTTGCAGAACCCCAGAAGAACAGCCTACAGCCCAGAGAGGGGAGTGACCTGCTCCAGGTCTCCAGGCAGCAGTGGAATTTGCTGGGATTTGCACCCTGGACTCCTGGTTCTGGGTCTGGGGGAGAGTGGGGGCAGGGCTGGCAAACCTACCCAGGGTGCTCACACCCAGGCATTCCCTCCCTCCTTCCCAAAACCCTGACAGGAGCTCAGGCCCATCACCATAGTTTGGGGTGGGGTGGGGCTTTTGCATTCAAAAAGTTACCGATGAGAAAACATTCTGTTTATTGTGTGGAATCTTGCATTAATCTCAGCTTCCCAGGAAGAGGAGAGCCAAGCCAGGAGACGTTCATGTGCAATGCCTTATTTGTCTGATGAGGATCTGAGACTCAGGGAACATGCCCAAAGACCCATGCTCAGGTAAACGGGGGAGGTGATTCCTCCAGGACATGCTGGGCAAAGTCATGCAATCATGAGGACATTCATTTGCAGGTAGAAGTGGGTTCTGAGTTGGTAGAAATACTGCTGGACACGAATGCAGCAAACTCCATCTGCATCCAGGATAAGAGGGCATATTCCAGGGGGCCAATGGCTGCCACCACCCCATTCCAGGAGGGTGGGCACTTCCGCTCCTCCCAGGACCCCTGGTGTCACATGTGTTAGGTCTCAAAGGCCACTTGAGACCTTCCAGTTTTACAAACAGGCATACTAAGGCCTGGGAGCAGAAAGGGCTTGCTTAGGGTGACTGAGAAAGGCCGTGGCAGAGACGGGCCTAGATTCCATTTCTATGTGTGACCCATTTCCCTCTACTGTCAAGGCCTAGACCATGGGGCCAGGCCACAGGCAGAGCCAGACACCCACATTTATCTTGTGATAAGTGCAAATGCCTGGAAAGGAAAAAAAGGATTAGAGAAGCCGATCCACTCTATTCTCCGTTCAAATGAAATTGAGATTAATTTGTTTGAAGGCGCCCAGAATCTAAATCAGACAAGAGGAGAATTTATTAAGGTCTGCTGCTTGGGCATCATTTGACCCAGTGGCTCCTCCCTCGCACACCAGCTCTGGGAGGAAAAGACCGGGTCCTCTGCTCGGCTTGGAGCCTCATCTGGCCGCTCCTGAGAGCAACCCTAGCAGCTGTGGTTTCCAGCTCTGAGAGCAGTATAGGGGTCCAAACAGAGGAGCGGGGCAACAGCAGTGGACTCAGGGACCCACCTTGAAGTTCCAGATGTCATTCACCTGCCGGCAGAGGTTCAGGTCGAGCTCAGCAACCAGCAGCCCGTCCCGGGTGCGGGAGAGCCCGGGAGTGCGGCTGCTATCCGGGGCTGCCACGTAGCTCGAGCCGTAAAAGTAGCCAAAGTCCTGGTGAGCTTTGGAGGAGCAAAAGAAAGCATCCGTGAGCTTGTGCAGGCAGAGAGGTAGGCATATCGAGCGACACCCAGGACAAAGTGTCCGTGCCACCCTCCCCACCCTCCCCGGCATCCCCGTGCCACCTCCTCAAACAACCTGCCTCCCTCCTCGGGCCTGAGGCTGAGCAAGTTCCTACAAAAGTCACCCTCACAGCCCTCACCTCTGCCCCGGAACATTCTTTTTTTTTTTTTTTTATTAAAGATTTTTTAAAATTTATTTATCTGAGAGAGAGAATGGGAGACAGAGAGCATGAGAGGGGGAGGGTCAGAGGGAGAAGCAGACCCCCCGCTGAGCAGGGAGTCCGATGCGGGACTCGATCCTGGGACTCCAGGATCATGACCTGAGCCGAAGGCAGTTGCTTAACCAACTGAGCCACCCAGGTTCCCCAGCCCCGGAACATTCTTAAAGGTCATCCTTGTAGAAGTATTAGCCCTTACTCCCAACGTTAGCCACCCACAGCCCAAGGGAGTCCTATAGCTCTGCAGCGCTTCCTGTGTGATCTGCTTCCTATGGTGGCCCAACACAGTGAGCTAGAGGCTCTGCCCTCACTTGCCTTCCCAGCTGCGTCTGCCGTCCCTTCCCTCCATGCCTCGGTCCCCTCACAAGTCAGGTGGTGCTAACAGCTACGATGTAAGGAGCAGGTGGGCACAGTGCAGGGCCTAGGAGGGGCTTGGACACAGAAAGCACCCAGTGGACCTCATTTCCCTGCCTCACTGCACCTCTCTCTGCAGGGAGCTAACTGGGATTGGACACTCTGGACCTCAAGTGAGGGGATCTGGAACCCTTTTAGGAAGTGCTTTTCTGGGAAAACAGACCTGCTCAGTCCTCTCTGCCTTTTCCAGGGGATCCCCTAAGCTAGTTCTGAGACCTCCTTGGTGGGCCCTTGTCTTCCACATTCTTAGCCAGAGAGGTGGGACCAGTGGGTGGGGGATTCCTACCAGAGGTGAGGTGGTGTCTGCCCTCAGATCAAAACAAGCTGCGGTCTGAGGAACCCAAGGCAGTCTATGCTGATGTTCTGGGACATTTGTGCAGCTTGGGATGGGGTGTGGTGGCAGGTGAAAAGGACAAAGGAAGAGAGGGAAGGAGATGTGTAGGGTGGATAAAGCACCCCCTCTTTCAAGGGAGCCCACAAAAGGCTCTTCCATGTCTTCTAGGCCCATCTCCTTACCAGTCCCGGGGGAGGGATGGAGTCCAACCCAATACCATTCAATCCCCAATTGGGGAATGAGGTAGTCACAAGCCCAGGACCCAGCCACAGTCAGGCTCCCACACTGTGGGCCACGAAGACGAGAGGAGAGCACCCCTCCGACGATGGGTCACATGTGCAGACCACAGTCTGTGGGGTAGACCCTGCCCGGAGGGGGCAGACAGAGAAGGGGACAGTGAGGCCCACGCCTCAGCTGCAGCCAACCACAGAAATTCCTGGAACATACCTTTCTTCCCATCTCCAGAGGTAAACTCGTTCGGGAAGCACTCCTGTGAAACAAAACCGAGGTGAGGCAAACCCATAGGCGGCACTACCAGCATGTCCCACCGCAAAGTCCGGCTGAGGGGGCCTCAGGGGAGCAAGTTACAGGCAGAGAAGGAATGGCCTGTACTCGCCGGGCGATCAACAAGTACTTATGAAATGTCCCCGCTGAGTCGCCAGCACTGGGCCAACACAGGCGGCCAGCAGGGAATTTGACAGGCAAGGTAAAAACCCCGACTTTGTCTCTGCGGAGTTTATAATCTGCTGGGAGGGGAAAAAAAAAAAAAAGACGTTGAGCAGAGTGGTTCTCAGGCCTGTGGAAGGCGGCTGAGGTTTGTCTGCCTGGGAAATAAAGCCCCAGCTTGGGGTCTCTGAGGGGACTAAGGGGGTGCTCACACACTGCTGTCAGAACTTCCCCCAAAGCCTAATGGAAACAGTACCTCGAGCCGTGATGGGGTTACACAGGCTAATGAAAACACTGAGTTTCTTCATGTTGCCAGAAATTGGACCGACTTACTGTACATACCTTGATTATCCCAGCCTGAGCAGATGCTCTGATCAGAGTTTGACATCCGATTAATAAGAATGAGGAAGAGGATTATTACGTAACGAACGCATTGTGTTTTGTAGTCAAGTTCACTCAGTGCATGGGTCAATGGGGAAAAATATGAAACGGAGGGGCACCTGAGTGGCTCAGTCGGTTAAGCGTCTGCCTTCGGCTCAGGTCATGATCCCGGAGTCCCGGGATCAAGCCCCGCATCGGGCTACCTGCTCTGCGGAAAGCCTGCTTCTCCCTCTCCCACTCCCCCTGTTTGTGTTCCCTCTCTCGCTCTCTCTCTCTAATAAATAAATAAAATCTTTAAAAAAAATTTAAAAAAATATGAAACAGGAGACTTGGTGGGACAGGGTGAGAGCCTTCCAAAACAGTTTCAGCTACAAACCCAAATAGACAAAAACAGAAGAGAGACATAGTAATACCTTTAAAAGGAACAAACCAAGCCAGTCTCCCCTCTTCCGGGATCCTAGAATTTGTGCCACGCACACAGGGACAAGGACAAGAGGTATGTGGTGTCCCCACCGGGGCCAGCGGACAATTGCTTCCCTTGTGGCCTTTGCTGGTTGAAGAGGCCAGGCCCCCTCTAGGCAGGCAGCTTTCCTAGCAGCTCTGTCCCCTCCCCAGCACACCTGGTTGACCAAGCCCGGGAGCCCAGCCAGACCGCGGGGACTTACCTTGCCCACTCGGTTGATGGCACAGGTGAAGCAGTGATTTGCAATGGCCGCATTTCTGGCCTCAACTGGCCACAGGGACTCACTGTGAGGGAGAAGCGAGAGGAACCAGGTGGCTGACTTCCCAGCCAGACGGGCTGGGTGCTCCCTCCCGAGCTACAGCCAGGCTGCCGGCCTTCTCAGCTCTGCAGCGGGGATGGCCAGGGAGACTGGTGTGGCTGCAGGTGTCCCCAAACCCAAGGGCAGGCCAGCTTGTCCCGTGCTCAAGCCCAAGCAGCCTTTTGGCACGGGTCTGCTGCAGGCCAAAGCAGCCCTGAGCCGCAGTTTTCTTTTCTGAAACTTCCTGAAAGGGATATTGTCAGGACTGACCACACCGGTGAAGCTTCTAGAGGGGGCTGCATGGCAGAAACTCCATAACTGCTAGTTCTCTCTCCTTCCCTCCTCCTGGGTTGGGTGAGGAACTCACCTTCCGGGCCGGTCAGGGCCTCACCTGGCAAATGTCAGAAGGGAGCTGGGGGCCTAAGGGCTCATGCACAGCCCTCTGTGGGCTCCAACTGCTGCCCTAATCCCTATCCTGCTCTATTGCCTTGCAAAGCAGTCCCCAGAGCAAACAGAGGAAACCTGAAAGGAATTTAGGTAACTGGAAAGGGTAGTAGATTCTGTAGCAGGTGTCATCTCCCCTGAGCCGGTCCCCATCTCCCAGTGCCTTCCTATTTTCCTCTCCTGAATCCCGAGGCTCTAAGCAGAGGCTCCTTGGCCCTCTTACTGGCCCAGAAAGGAGGCACCACAAGGGCACAGCTGAGCTGTGGGCCTTCCTCAGTTCGGCGCCCACAAAGGTAGGATAGGATGGGAAGCGATGTCCCAACTGAAGACCCCGCCCTTCTCCGGCCCACCAACTACAATGTGCCATGGAGTCCAGTGGGCCTTCTTGTCACTAATTATCTCTTGTCTGAGGAACAACATCATTAGGATTCTGGATTGACAGGTGTAATGCCCACTTAGAAACACTAAGTGACTGGGAGCAAAATGCCCTGGAATCTTTCTTCCTGTCAGTGTGCACCTGGTTTAAACCGGGAGTAGGTGGAGGGAGTGGGTGCTTGACAAGCCTAATTCTCAGGAGGATTCACGAGTCTGGAAAAAAAAAAAATCACAGGCTTGATTGAGGGGACTCATTTGCTGCTTTTTTCCCCCCAGCTGCTAAGCCAAGCTGACAAAACTTTTAAGAAAGGCTTTTTATAGAAACACACCCGTAAAATGACATTTTCAGGAATTAAATAGACAGTTGCAGGGTGAGTGCCATAAAACATCTTTCTTGCAATTCTCCTGGGAGGGTACGTTGCGTAGGACTCAAACCCACAGCTGGCAATAAAACTTAGGCTCTCCAAACAAGCAAGGGAGAGGAAGCTGGAGGTTCATGAGAGCCCAGCGTGTGCGGGAATCATGGAGAGCCCACTGGGGGCATGGGGACATCTGCCGTATTCCCAGTGTGGCTACACTAGCCCCTAAAAATAATCATGGTGGGAAGAAGACACGCATTGAAGGGATGAAGGCACGACTCTCCTATTCACACACATATGTGGCCGAAATCTTAGACCACATGGGCTGCATGCGCCATCAGGATGACTCTGTTCATCAAAACACACTTCAATTCTATTGTGTGCTTAGAACTGTGGGACCCCCAAAATGAGTGAGAACACCCCACCAACCCACAGAGCATGTGGGAGTCGGGGGGATAGGACATGCCGGAGAAGGGATGGATGGTTCCAGAAGCCATTGTTTATGTGCAGCTGGTGGGGATTTGCCTGACCTTGTGCTGAAAAAATTCACCATCAATTCCATAAATAATCATTTATCATTTTAAGAAAACCACCCAGAATCCCACCATCCTAATAAACCATCTGTTGTAATTTTTCTATACTCCACATCTATCCTTGGCAAGAAATGTTTACAGAGCTCTGACCGCAGCCTGGAAACATCTTTCTTTGCTCACAGGCTCTTGTCATGAGGCTGCATTATCTTCAGAATGACTTTTGAGTGGCTGTGCACTAACATGGAAGAGATGGGCTGAAATTTACCTAACCCTGACATTTCTCTCACCTCTAGCTCTTTTATTATTATAAATAAAGCTGCCAGAAACATCTTCATGCATACAGCCTTTTCCTCCTCTTTTAGACACTCTGTCAGGTAAAGTTTTAGGAGTATAATTATCCGGTCAAAGGGTGTGAACATTTTGGGAGCTCATGAAACATACCACTTTCCAAAGGACCTGTTACCGTTTTAACTGACAGCCTCATCATACCCTTGAAAGGCACGAGTTGGATGATTGTTGGTCGAGAAAGGAAAATCAATAATTTTTAATAAGCCTAATAGGCTGCTGAAGACACAAGCAGTTATGTGCATATTACATTGGGGTGCTTCTGTGTGCTTAATTGGGGCTAATAAAAGCCCGACAGAATAAGGTCAGGGATGCGACCGTCTGAGCCTGAGTCCTCAGCTTTGCCTGCCTTGGCCCAAGAGCCAGTTCAGGCAGAGATGCTCAGCACATTGGCTTCAGGTTCCTCGAGGGACCCCTGCAGGTAGATGGCGCTTGCTGAATGCCTTACACATGGCCGGCAGGAGGAGGTTGCTCCAGGGGCCTGGCCCGGAGGTTCAGCCCAGGTCCGGATGCTGGATGACCACTAATTACCCTACGTCACAACTGCCTTTGGATTCTGTCATAGTAACCAAGCTGCTATGAGGCCCCAGGGAGATTCTTCAGGGGATGTCGAAGACGAGTTTTTTCCCCTTCTGCCCAACAGCGCCCCTCCGGGACACAGACAGAAACTTCGGGTGCACGGAGGGGGCAGCTGACCTGAGGTAGCCCACTAGGTTTGCGTTCTGGCTCATTGAGGGACCTGCTGTGCAAATCAGAATGCTGTGGGGATGTCGCTCTTGAGAAGGGGGCACAGTGCTTAGAAGAAAAGGTAAAGTAAATGTCACATTCTGACCTTCAGAAGAAATTAGACTGCAATTTAGTCAAGAGAGAAGAGTGACAGGGGTAGGCTGGCAGGGAACTCAAAGCTGCCCACCAGAACTGTCCCAGCTGCTCCCCACCGAGGGATCGGGGCCCTCCCCACCACCAGCGTCCCACTGCTAGGGCACTGGCAACCAGGACAATGAGAGTGAAAGCCAGCACCTCCTCATTCAGGAATCCTGCTTTGGAGGAAGTAAGTTGGGGAGAAAGATATTTGCACGTAATTCCTAGAGTTCTGGTACTTGTTAATGATGCAAAAGTGGAAACCACCCAAATACTCAGCCATTGGGGAAGAGAGAAGCAGCAGAAGTGCAGTCATGCTGGGTCATCTTAGCTCACCCGCCATTATTAAATGAAGGGCCCCAGGGGTCTTGTGCAGGGGCCCAGGAACTGCCAGGGCCCGCCCCCCCACTGCCTTCATCAGGATAGATTTATCTGTTTCAGGATGAGGCTAACACCGAAACTCGTGTTAGGTGTTAGAAGAGAACACTTTGCTGGTTAAAAACAAATTTCAGAGCCACTTGGCTGATCTCTTAAGGACCCTCTCGGCTTTGATTCTCTCATTGGCTCCTTCCCTCGTCCAGGTGTCTGCCCTCCATGTGCTGGATGTCGCAGACAAGAGGCTTAGGAATCCGTGGTCCCTCTGTGAGGGAGCACAGTGGCCGTGACAGGGAAGGGGGCTAATTCTGGCCAGGCACCTACTATGCTCTGGGCACTTCAGAAGAGGAACTTTTTGGAAGCCTGACAATTATGGCGTGAGTGGAGGGGGACTATTAGCCTCTCAGTGTTCAGAATAATAGCAAAGTAATAGTATTTTACAGCAAAGCAGCTCTCGGCGGGGGGGGATCTTAATTGATGTTGAGTATTTTTTTTTTTTCACAGTTCTGAAATATACAACACGCAATCCCATGGCTCAGATTTGTTAGACAACCTGGTGGCCTCACTTGCCTGCTACAGTTTACCAAACCCACCTCTGAACCCTGCTGCTTGGCCATGAGCCAAAGAGAGCTAGGTCCCAAGAACCCTCCCAGATCCTACTTGCTGAGAGACCTGAGTGCTCCAATGGTGGCTGAGGGGTTGAAGATGATCTCAGCCCCGTTGATACTGTACATGAGCCAGTTGAGAGGATGGTGCCGCCCGTAGCAGATGTTCACCGCAATCCTCCCGAACTGAGTCTGGAACACGGGGTGTCCGAGGTTTCCCTCCATGTAGTAAGTTGACTGAAAAACAAAGGGCCATGTATGAAAGCCTCTGATCTGTACAATTTCTCTTTCTTTAGACCTGACAGAAAAAAAGAAAATATTGCCAGGACTCCAAAAGTAACAATCTTGGCTGTGACTCTAAGTTCCCAAATTTCAATCTGCTAAAAAAAAAAAAGAGAGAGAGAGAGAGAGAGAGAGAAACCGAAGAAACCAGACAGAATAACTGGGAAATCACCATGGTTAATTTTTTCCCCACAATTTCTTTTGTGGCACGTCCAAAAAATCCCCAAAGCAACTTCCCACAGTATTTTAAGGACAAACTTTGGTTAGGTTTCAGTCATGGTACAACAAATGGTCAAGGTTTGGTCAATGTTAACATGAGTTAGTCAATGTCTTCACCAACCACATGTTCCTATGAAGAATGTCAGAGCTGAAGGGACTGGAAACTCATACAGAGCAATCCCCGCCTATTTGGGGAGAACACCACGGCCTCAGTGGCCATGCGACTTGTCTAGCTGATGAAGGCCAATCTGAGACTAGAGCTCACACCCTGAAAGTACCCTCCTCCACAGAGCTCCCTGGGCATCCTGCCCGGGACTAGGGATGTCCTGCCATGTCTGCCTCTCTGCCTGCCCCCTTGGGGCATTTTCATGGCTGGCACTGTGGAGGGGCTAGAGGGCTAGTTGGGGTCCCAAACAGATCTGCTCCCAGAACGTTTTGCCTCTTCCCATTAATTTCAAAATGTGTTAGGGTCAGGCAGCAACCAGGATGTGTACATGTGGTGGACACTGGAGTAGATCCTGGTGTGTTGAGACAAGCCCTTCACCATCTGCTGGGAGCTAAAGATTAATCCCAGGGTAAACAGGTGATGAGCGCATCTTCCCACCCCACCTCCAGCTGTCACTGAGAGACACCAGGGGTTTTTTTCTCCCTAGGGAATGCCATCTAGCTCTGTAGGTCCATCCTTGTCCTTCTGACCAGCCTGGGAGTGTGGTTGGAACACCCACAATCAGGGAGGGCAGCAAAGGACTGGGTATATCACATTCTGAACAACTGTATTTATTGCAGGTCAAGTTCAGGTTTCATATCTTAGGTATTAGGTAGAGTCCACCCCTCTTCACCCAATCTACCCATGCATTGGCATTTACTAATCATAATAGCTCTCCTCACTTATACCTTGATCACGGGCACAAAGCTTTACCTAATACCCATGTGCACAGATACGCGCATTTACCTCCTGCCATCCCAACACATCGACGCGGCTAAGACCTCACGTGACTTATGAACAAGGACTTCCACTTCCCAAACGAGGGCTAGACTGTGACAGGTGAGGAGCTCAGAGCCCGAAAGGGGCTACAGGAATCATTTCACATTTGTGCACTATTTATTTTATTTATTTTGGTTTTAATCTATATACCACTTACCTCAGAGATGAATTTAAGAAAGCCAAGTCAGGTTATATTAAAAAAAGAAATACCCAGGGACACCTGGGTGGCTCAGTGCCTTCAGCCCAGGTCATGATCCCAGTGTCCTGAGACAGAGTCCCGCATTGGGCTCCCTGCTCAGCAGGGAGTCTACTTCTCCCTCTGCCTCTGCCCCTCCCCCTGCTCACGCTCTCTCTCTTGCTCTCTCTCACTCTCTCTCAAATAAATAAATAAAATCTTAGGGGTGCCTGGGTGGCTCAGTTGGTTAAGTGTCTGCCTTCGGCTCAGGTCATGATCTCCAGGTCCTGGGATCGAGCCCTGCGTTAGGCTCCTGGCTCAGTGGGGAGTCTGCTTCTCCCTTTCCTGCCTCTCCCCTTCTCTCTCAAATGAATAAATAAAATGTTTAAAAATAATAATAATAATAAATAAAAAATTTTTTTAAATTAAAAATTTAGGGACGCCTGAGTGGCTCAGTTGGTTGAGCGTCTGCCTTTGGCTTGGGTCGTGATCCCAGGGTTCTGGGATTGAGTCCCACATCGGGCTCCTTGCTCAGTGGGGAGACTGCTTCTCCCTCTGCCTGCCTCTGTCTCTCTCTCTCTGATAAATAAATTAAAAATTAAAAATTAATTTTTATATAATAATTTTATATAAAATTATATTTAAAAAATTAAAAAAAAAGAAATATCCCTCTGTGCTTGGTATTTGGGACTCACCCAGGAGTCCCATTCAAATCTCATCTCTCCATGTGATTACTACAGCCATACTGTGTTCCAGTGTTGTGTGACGGGACATGATCCAACACAGGATTTCCCTCGTGGAAAGATCCACAGGCAGGTGTGGACCGAAGGGCCAGTAAGCTGAGCGGGTTTTTGTAGGGCCGGCTCACCTCATTGAAGTCGCCCACTCTGGGGATGTGGTTTTTCCTGGTCTTTCCCAGGACTGCTCCGGAATTGGAGATCACCACGGCTGTGTTCCACAGAACGTCCCCGTGCTCTCTGTCTCGTTCCAGGATAGGAGATACCACCACCATGTCATGCTTCTTTGCCAGCTGGAAAGATGAGGAATGTAGCAGAGTCATACTTTTAAATCAACCGTCAGAGTTGTTTTTTTTTTTATTGAAGAATTAAATGATCCTACTAAATAATTTGACTTGGTTCAGAGCTATCTATCATTTGTATTTGTTCTTTGGAAGGCTGAATGCCAGCGTTGTCCTGATGCCCAAGCTGAGCTAAGTAAGAATAACTGTTGTCCTTGTGTCCTGTCGGTGGAAATGTAAAATGGTGCAGCGGCTGTGGAAAATAGTATGGCAGTTTCTCAAAAAAATTAAAAATAGAACTACCATATGATCTAGAAGTCCCACTTCTGGGTATATATCTGAAAGAGTATCTTGAAGAGATATTTGTACACCAATGATCATCGCAGTACTCTTCATAAGAGCCAAGAAGCAGAAGCAACCCAAAAATCCACTGAGGGATAAATGAATAAATAAAATGTGGTACATTTGGTGTGTCTGACTGGCTCAGTTGGTAGAGCATGTGACTCTTGATCTCGGGGTTGTGAGTCTGAGCCCCACATTGGCTGCAGAGATTACTTAAAAAAAATCTTAAAAAAAAATAAAAATAAAATCTTTTAAAAATATGGTATATCCATACAATGGATATTATTCAGCCTTAAAAAGGAAGGAAATCCTGTCATCACATGGATGACATGTGATTCACATGACACCATGAGCCTTGGAGACATTATGCTACATGAAACAAGCTGGTCACAAAAAGACAAATACTGAATGAGTCCACTTACGTGAGGTATCTAAAGTAGTCAAATTCATAGAAACAGGAGGTAGGATATTGGCTGCCAGTAGCTGGGGGTGAATGGAGAGTTGTTTAATGGGTACAGAGTCTCAGATTTACAAGATGAAAAAGTTCTGGAGATCTGTTTCATAACAATGTGAATGTACTTAGCACCCCTGAACGATACACTTAGAAATGGCTGAGATGGTAAATTTTATGTGCTGTTTACCACAATAAAAAAAAAAGAAGAATATTCCTCATACTTTTCACCATACCAACCAAGCCAAACCAAACTCTTTGATGCTGAATTCCTTTTGCCTCAAATAAGAACATTAAGGACTTGGTGACCATCAGGATAAGCAGCCCCAGATGGTCATTTGTCCTCAACTCTAACTAGCCTGTCACCACCTCTGGCCTTAAGGATGGAGAAAGGCACAAAGGGCAGAAGGTGATGTTCCAAGTCATGTAAGGGCATCCATGGGTCCTGGGCCCCTCTCGATGCAGACAGGTGTCCTCTGGTAACAGTTCTCATCCCCTACTCCCCCTTTCCTCTTCCTCTGGCCCTGGTTCAAGTGTGTCGTCTACAGTCACCACTTAATCAGTCTCCTCTCTTTTATCCACAGCACAGAATCAACAACCTGGCAGATGACAGATTTTTTTTCTGATAGCATGAGAACGCTGATGTTTGGAATTGCAGCTCAGTTTTGATAGAATCACTATGATTACAGTTCTGCTCAAAAAAATCCCCTAAAAATACTTATAAAATCTGAAATGGGACATGGAGAAGTGAAAAAAGTGCTTTGTTAAGAATAAGGATAAGTCATCATTCGTAACCTCTTTGTTGTTATGGGTTGGGTTTGTGTGTGTGTGTGTGTGTGTGTGAGAGAGAGAGAGAGAGAGAGAGAGAGAACTGCTTTTTTTTTTTTAAAGATTTTATTTGTTTGACAGAGAGAGACACAGCGAGAGAGGGAACACAAGCAGGGGGAGTGGGAGAGGGAGAAGCAGGCTTCCCGCCGAGCAGGGAGCCCGATGCGGGGCTCGATCCCAGGACCCTGGGATCATGACCCGAGCCGAAGGCAGACACTTAACGACTGAGCCACCCAGGCGCCCCGAGAACTGCTTTATTAGGATATAATTCACATGGTACAAAATTCATCCTTTTAAAGTGTGCTGTTCGGGTCACTGCTGATGGGCGAGGGGGGAAAAAATAAAGTGTGCTGCTGGGTGGCTTTCAGTACATCCACAGAGTTGTGCAACCATCACCACAATCTGATTTTAGAACATTTTCATTACCCCCAAATGGAAACCCCATACCCATTAGCAGTCACTCCCCATCCCTCTCTCTGCCCAGCAACCATGTCTTTCTGCCTCTATTCATTTTCCTACTCTGGACATTTCATATCAGTGGGGTCAAACAACATTATAAGGTTTTAACAAAGAAAAATGAAGACTGATCTCGGTACTGATGAGACAAGCCACACAGAGAAGCTTACATAATGCAGGCAAACAACTTGGGCAGCAGCAGAGGTCCAGACAAGGAATCAACCTCATCCCTGGTCCCCGAAGGCCACCACTGCCACTTGCCAATGGCAGAACCTGCCGTGGGAGGTCACCCCTCCCTGGGCTGCAGCTCCCTCACCTGAAAAAGCTATTAAGGGCCCTCTTAGCTCTGAAAGTCTATGATTTCAAGTGAAAGTACACTAAAAAAAAGGGCAGCAAATAGTCTTATCTAATCTCATTTGGCAAAACAAGCACCAAATGGGTGCATTTTCCATGGTGAAGGGCCACATCCAGCAGCTGAGGTCTGTACCTTCTGACAGAATCTGCTGGTGGGTCCGTCCTCTGCTGACTCAGCAAATTCCGTCCAAGGAAGCTTCTCTCTCGTACAGAAGGCAAAGGGCATAGCTGTGAAGAGGAGAAAGTCAGAATCAAATCCAACACTCATGACCTCGGAGGGGGCGCTCCTCAGCCCAGCTGTTGAGGGTCTGCACAAGATAACAAGTCTCCCAAGGGTCTCAGCCTGGTTTCTGGGTCCTGTGTCCCCGAATGTGAGCACCAGGCAGACCCTAACCTTCTAGGCTTCATAGCAAAACAAAGGGCTGGGCCAAATTTCTTTACTGCAGTCTTTTTTTTTTTTTTAAAGATTTTTTTTTTAATTTATTTATTCATGAGAGACAGAGAGAGAGAGAGGCAGAGGGAGAAGGAAGCTCCCAAGGAGCAGAGAGCCCGATGTGGGACTCGATCCCAGGACCCTGGGATCATGACCTGAGCCAAAGGCAGACGCTCAACCATCTGAGCCACCCAGGCGCCCTCTTTACTGCAGTCTTAAAAACAATTGAATTTAGGGAAAAAACAATTCAGGGACTTGAACAGATATCTGCATAATCATTTCATAGAAGCACTATTCACAACAGCTGAAAGATGGAAGTAACCCAAGTGTCCACTGATGGATGAATGGATAAACCAAATGTGGTATGTATCCATACAATGGAATGTTATTCAGCCTTAAAAAGCAGGAACTTCTGACACATGCTATAATATGGGTGAGGCTCAAAGACATTATGCTAAGTGATACATCAGTCATAAAAGGACAAATGCTATAGGAGTCCACTTAGATGGGGGTACTTAGGATAGCCAGATTCATAGGGACAGAAATTAGAATGGTGGTTGCCAGGGGCTGGATGGGGGAGGACAGAGTTTCAGTTTGGGAAGAGGAAAAAATTCTGGAGATGAATGATGGTGATGGTTGCACAACAGTGTGAATGTGCTTAATGCCACTGATCTGTATAAAAATGACTAAAGTGGTAAAGTTGATCTTATGTATATTTTACTCTGGATCCCAAACTGCTGGCCAATCTGCGGGTTGGTATAAGCATAGCCAAGACTCCCTGGGGAAAATGTCAGAGGGCCACTGAGGATGGCACTGGGGACCCTGGGCACATCACAGAAATGTTCCTCCTCACGGGGATAGAGAGGCTTGTTCAGGAACAAGAAAAGCCACTCACTTAATGAACTCCCATAAGAAGTCAGGGAACTGCTGGATGACGGACTGAATGTTCCCCAAGGATAAATGCATTATTCCCATGTTCTCTGGCTAGATGCCATCAGGGGGCTAATTAAATAAGAAATTTCATTAAATTCATAAACTGATTTTTGTTTGCTTTTTATTTTTCAAACAGCAGGTACCTACATATGGAGTAACAATTCACAGAATACTACACATACCGGGTTCAAAATGATGCTTGCCTTTGTCGGGGAGAGTGGGGGCTGCAATGGGGGTGGGTACAGGGATTTTTGGCTACGTGTGTTCCACCGCTCCCATACACTCTAGTGTCGGCCAGTCTGATGGTGTGAGCTGGTAAAGCTCCATGATTAAATATGCATTTCCCTCACCTATGGGTGGAGCACCTTGCCACATGGTCACTGGCCTTTCTGGGTTCATCCTCTAGGCAGTCTTGTTCCTAACTCTGCCCGTTTCCTAACAGGCTGTCTTTTTCTTCTTGCTTTGGATGACTGAATTCTTTGTTTGGACCAATTCTGTATACTCTTTAGACCTTCCTCCTTCCAATAACCCAAGTCCATTTTCTTTCAGGCAGCTTAGCCTAATGGAAGTTTCCAGATGCTTGCTATGGTTCACGTCGCTCTGAACTGACTAACCTGCAGGGATGGTATTCAGGAAGCAGCGTGACGTGCATGGCAAGTGCCTCACGTGGTCACGGCATGGGGCGGGTGGCCTGTTTGGGGTTACTAATTGTAGTCAACCTTTCCCAAACATGGGCCATGGGCCCAGTAATAGGCAGCTGGTCCCCATATCCTTGTGAAGTAGGGAAGACTCTCCTCATTTCACAAAGGAAGAGAAAAGAAGCATCAGTCTCCCAATTCCTTTCAGTTGTAGGATTGCTGGTCCTAAGATATGGCCAGCGTGAAGAGGTTACCAATGGCACCACCACCATCTTGGCCACCCAGGCCCTGCCAGTAACAGCCCCAGGGGCCTTGGCCTCAGGCTCAAGACTCCCCAGGCCTACCGTCAGGAAAGAGGGAGAGACTATTTTAAGGAAGCCAACGGAAAAAGCTGTTAATGACAAAAAAGATCCTTAATGACCATTTATTCTCCGCTTTCAGCACATTAGGAGAGACTCAAATACCCCAAGAGAATAAAACCTCCCTTTCTGACTTCATTTCAGGTTGCTAAGCTCTCCAAATTTCTCCATTTCCATTTTAATGGCTTCTTTTCCTGTTTACACAACCTCTGTAAACAAACTTTCCAAAGAGGAATGGGGAATGGAGGTTGGCGGGAGGCTGGCTGCAAAGTCCAACTCCACAGCTTTCAGATTAGAGGGGAAAGAGGGTTCCTTATTTATTGAACCAACACTCCATGAGTCAGGCTCTAAATTTAGACCTGGCTCTGCCCTCAGGAGCTGCCAGCCTAGATGGGGGGGAGCTCAATTATAACCTCGTGTGGCTGCACGATTTCACAGAGTGCTCAGTTCTATGCAGGGGAGTTCCCGGGGTCCCCCAAAGAAGGGGGTGTTTGTGCTAGACCTTGATGGATGACTGGGAGTTTTCCAGATCCAAGAAAAGGAAGAAGCTGGTGAAACCATCCCGTAAACATTTTGTCTGTCACGTAGCAGGGATTGTTCATTAAAGATAAAGCATTTAAAGATAAAGCTGAGGGCGCCTGGGTGGCTCAGTTGGTTAAGCGACTGCCTTCGGCTCAGGTCATGATCCTGGAGTCCCTGGATCGAGTCCCGCATCGGGCTCCCTGCTCGGCGGGGGGTCTGCTTCTCCCTCTGACCCTCCTCCCTCTCATGTGCTCTCTCTCATTCTCTCTCTCTCTCAAATAAATAAATAAAAATCTTAAAAAAAAAAAAAGAAAAGAAAAGAAAGATAAAGCTGAGCCTGAGTGCCTCAGTCAGTCAGGCGTCTGGCTCTTGATTTTGGCTCAGGTCATGATCTCAGGGTCGTGGGATCACACCCTATGTCTGGCTCCCTGCTCAGCGGGGTGTTTGCTTGAGATTCTCTCTCTTCCTCTCCCTCCACCCTCTCCCTGCAACTTGCGCTTTCGTGCTCTCTCTCTCTAACAAATAAATAATTTTTTTTTTTAAAGATAAAACAAGGGTGGGGGAATGGATAAACAAACTGTGGTCTATCCATATGGTGGAATATTATGCAGCCATAAAAAGGAAGGGCATTCTGACACTTGGCACAACATGCATGGACCTCGAAAACATTGTTCTAAAGTGAAATAAGCCAGTCACAAAAGGACAAATACTATATGATTCCACTTACATGAGGTCCCTAGAGTAATCAAATTCATAGAGATAGAAAGTTGAACAGAGGTATCAGAGGTGCAGGATGGAGGGGTATTATTAAATGAGTACAGAGTTTTTGTTGGAGATGTTGAAGAAGTTTTGGGTATAGATAGTGGTAACGGTTACACAATTTTGTGAACGCATTTAACGTCACTGAATTGTACACTTAGCAATGGTTAAAGTGATGAATATTATGTTATATGTATTTTATTATAGTTAAGTATGTTTAATGTTAAAAAATAGGGGTGCAAAGATACAAATGTAGGGATCCGAAGGGGTACGTGCATCCCGATGTTTACAGCAGCAATGTCCACAATAGCCAAACTGTGGAAAGAGCCAAGATGTCCATCGACAGATGAATGGATAAAGAAGATGTGGTATATATATATATAATGGAATATCATGCAGCCATCTAAAAGAATGAGATCTTGCCATTTGCAACGACATGGATGGAACTGGAGGGTATTATGCTGAGTGAAATAAGTCAAAAAGAGAAAGACATGTATCATATGACCTCACTGATATGAGGAATTCTTAATCTCAGGAAACAAACTGAGGGTTGCTGGAGTGGGGGGTGGGGTGGGAGGGATGGGGTGACTGGGTGATAGACACTGGGGAGGGTATGTGCTCTGGTAAGCGCCATGAATTGTGCAAGACTGTTGAATCTCAGATCTGTACCTCTGAAACAAATAATGCAATATATGTTAAGAAAAAAAAAAGAAGAAGAAGGTAGCGGGAGGGGAAGAATGAAGCGGGGGGAATCGGAGGGGTAGACGAACCATGAGAGACGATGGACTCTGAAAAACAAACTGAGGGTTCTAGAGGGGAGGGGGGTGTGAGGATGGGTTAGCCTGGTGGTGGGTATTGAGGAGGGCACATTCTGCATGGAGCACTGGGTGTTATGCACAAACAATGAATCATGGAACACTACATCTAAAACTAATGATGTAATGTATGGTGATTAACATAACAATAAAAAAAATTTTTAAAAAAGGGTGATAATTAGAATGGGAAAAATAAACTAACACCACACAATGACCTCATGGAGTTTATGGTCTAATGGAAGAGGCAGACAAATCAAAAGTGTTGCCCAAATGAGTGAAAGTATAAGTAACTGGGAACATGGAAAATGAGATGAACTTCTGGGTACAGATGGCAGACTGGATGCACGCCTTTGCTCTTTTCTGTAGCTGCACCAAATGACAGTAAAGGGACTTTTATGCAAAGGTACAAACCCATGAGGATGAAGCACTGAGAAAAGGACAAGAGCAACAGAACACGGGAGGCTGGAGAGCCAAGGGATGAGGGTAGATATTGTGATAGATAGACCCAGAAAATTCAGGCTTCCAGCAGTAGAGGAAGCCATATACTGTTCTCCACCATACACCCTTAGAAAGTTGAGGAGTCAGAGGTACCATTGGGCTCTGAAGGTGGGGAAGCAGCAAGGGGTAACAAACAAAAATTGGTCAAAAGTCTGCTTAAAAAGCAGTCAGAAGCCCAGATCCCTCCTCCATTGCACAAGGCTGCCATGAGTCCCACCCACCCCAGCAGAAGGCTAGAGGCTCATTCTCTGGAGGTGCTTAAACAGAAGGCCTCTGGCCTTGGGGAAGCCAGGACAGATGAAGACGAGTAGAGTGTCAAAAACAGAGGCATTCAGTAAACATTGGCACACCGGACCCCTATCCTCCTTCTCTTCTTGGCAGGAGGTAAGAAGAATCTTCTCTGGGGACTCTGACCAGCCTGAAAAGAATGACCCAAAGACACTATATGAAGGAATAGCTAACAAACAGCTAAACCAAGTCACCCTACCCTCTCATGAAGCTCAGTGGGAAGGAGCTCTTCCCACAAACTCAGAGTTTGCAATCAGCTTTTTAACCCCCAACTCTTAAAATATAAGCAGCTGGGGAAAAAAGACCAATTTGGAGTAAGTAGGAAACGTGCAAGGAGAAAAAAAATGCTACCTAACATCCTCAGAGACAAGAGAAAGTACTGCGATTATAAAATAAGAACAGGATGTCATAAAACAGGAACTTTCAGACCAAAAGAACTCTTGTAAATTCAAAATATGACAGCAGAAACAAAAGACTGAATGGCAAATCAAGATAAAATCTACCAGAAAACTGAGCAAAAAGACAAAGATGAAAAATAGGAGGAAATACTTAAGAAAATTAGGGATCTAGCCCAGGGTTCTAACATCCTCTTTTTTTTTTTTAAAGATTTTATTTATTTATTTGAGAGAAAGAGAATGAGAGACAGATAGCAAGAGAGGGAAGAGGGTCAGAGGGAGAAGCAGACCCCCCGCTGAGCAGGGAGCCCGATGCGGGACTCGATCCCGGGACTCCAGGATCATGACCTGAGCCAAAGGCAGTCGCTCAACCAACTGAGCCACCCAGGCGCCCCGGGTTCTAACATCCTAATAGTAGGAATATCAGGAAGAGAGGAAAGAAAAAAGAGGGGAGAAAATCACTAATGAACAGTAGATCTGAAGGACCCAGATTTCTAGCCTAGAGGAACCCAATGAGTTCCTGGAATAATGGATTAAAATAGATACATACACATTATGTACTGTCTCCCCACTCCCCACAAGAAGCACCCTAAGGGCAGAGGTGTCTCTCTTTTTGGCTTGCTGCTCTATCTCAAGGACCTATGGTGGCACCCAGCATATAGCAGATGCTTAATAAATATTTGATGACTTAATGAAAAAAATAAAATAGGTACACACAATGGCATATCATTATGAAACTTCAAAGCATTAGAGAAAATTCTACACCCTTCTAGAGAAAAAGAAACAGATCATATGCAATGGGTCATCAGTCAAAAGGGCTTTAGACTAGTCAACAACACTCAAAGCCAGGAGACAATGGAGCAATGTGCTCAAACTTCCGAAGGAAAATTATTTCTAACCTAGAATTCAATACCCAACCAAACTATCGAGCTAGTTGTAAGAGGAACATATTTTCAGATATGCAAGGTCTCAAAAAGGTTACCTCCTATGTGTTCTTTCTCAGAAAACTACTCAACCAAAAAGAGGGAGAAAAGCAAGAAAGAGGAAGATGGGGGATAGAAGAAACACAAGAGCAAGATAAAGGAACTCCCCAGCATGATGGTGAAGGGAAATCCCAGGATGACAGCTGTGCAGCCAGCAGAGGGGGCAACTAATCAGACTAGAGCAGTCAGAAGGCTCTGGGGACTTACTCCTTCAAGGAGATGGAACCAGGTAGGGGGTATGGGGGAAATAGTTGATGGGGATTAAGAAGAGCACTTGTGATGAGCACCGGGTAATATACGGAACTGCTGAATCACTATATTGTACACCTGAAATGAACATAACACTGTATGTTAACTAACTGGAATTAAAATGAAAACTTACAACTGAAAAAAAAGGAGATGGAACCAACAGACAGCTTCACACGTCTAAACCTCCCAAGAGGATTTAGGAAGCTGGAAATAAGTTTGGGGTAGAATTTGGGGTAGGTGTACAGAAAACAAAGCAAATTCTGGGGAAAACAGAAAGTGATTCAGGAAAAGAAATCTAAGTCTACAGAATGGCTTGGCAGAGAATGGATGGAAGGTAAGAAGGGTATGTGTGAACAGAGTGGGCAGAGGAGGCAAGGGACTAATGCTGTCTTCTTCCACAGTGGGAAGTTAATAGATGGTATGAAAGTGAACAATCAGGAAGCAGCAACACAAAAGGAGATTCCCAAAGAACCAGCCAAGAGTAGAAAGTGGTTGCCTCTGGGGAGGAGGACAGCTAGTTTTTGGTAACAGACCTTGTAGACCGTTTGACTCCCAACCACAAGCATGTAGAACTTTGATAAAAAGAAAATAAAGGTATATGGTACCAGGGGTACATTACAGGGACATACCTTGAGATAGGGAGGTGGGCTCTGAGCTTCTATTTGAAGGCTAGACGGGGTCTAAAAGGCAAGGAGAGGGGGAGGGGAGGGCGAGGGGGATGAAGGCCAGGCCAGAGGGAGCAGCTGCTGTAGTGGCCTGGGAGGAGGGAGAGGGTGCCGTAGGGCAGTGAAGGATCCAGGAGGTCAGAGGAGAGCCCAGCCGAGATGAGGCCGCAGAGGAGGTGGAAGGAACAGACTAAGCAGTACAGAGTTGAGTTTTGTAAAGATCTTTCCTAGAAGGCATGAAGAGCAGTTAGAAGGGGCCAAAGTGGACAGTGCAGGGAGACCAGCTGGAAGCAAATACAGAAGCCAGGTGTAAGCTGGTGGCACCTCGGGCCAGGGCAGTGGTGAGAAGGTGGGTAGGAGCAACTGAGTGGGTTCAGGACCCTTTGGGAAGAAGAACTGGCAGGACCAGACAACAGACTGGGGTGTGTGGAGGCCAGGATTCCTGGCTTTCTGGTGTCGTTGACAAAAGAATCTTTCTATAGATGAGAGAAGAAGAGATTTTTTAAAAAGTCAAGTAGTCCTCTTGGTGACATGGAGATAATACACTATTATCTGAAGGCAGCAGAGAAAGCACCCCAGGAGAGACTTACTCCATGCTTCCTGGAAACAGATGATGTTCACTCTGCATACAGCGGCCACCTCTACGATGGATTCTATGCGTCTGTGAAGCGCAGTGACCTGGCAATTCAAAAAGCAAGGATTAGAACCTACTCTCTTCTGTTGGTTGAGACTATTTTCAGAACTCATCCCCAAGGACGAGGAACAACCCTCCACCTAGGCAGCGGCAAGAGGGTGAGGAAGGTGGGGAGGTTCTGATACATCCTACTCGAATAAAGTCCAAAATCTGCAGTAAAAGGTGGAGGTGCATGGGGTGCCCTGGGTGGAAGAGTCAGTTGAGCTTCTGACTCTTGGTTTTGGCTCTGGTCATGATTTCAGAGTTGTGGGATCCAGCCCCGCGTCAGGCTCTGCACTCAGTGGAGTCTGCCTGAGATTCTCTTACTCTGCCCACTACCCCTCCCCCGCAAGCTCTAAATAAACAAATAAATAAAAGGTGGAGGTGCAGAGGCTCTAGGGTCCCACACACTCAATGCTGCCTTTCAGAGCCTCAGTTTCTTCACCTGGAGAATAGGGAGAACATCATCTGCCCCAAAGGGTTGCACAGAGGAGTGTATAAGCTTATCTGCTATTTACTGCAAGAGGGGACCACACCCAGTGCACACTTTGGCCATCCCCTGGGCTAACTGCTCCTTTTGCCTCAGGACAGAGTCCACTTTCTACCATCCTGTACTCAAGGCTTCCGGTATGACTTGTCCTGCCACTTCCATTTTCCTGTGTGTATCTTATCATTGAATGAATGGATCCCATTTTCCAAGTGTGTCCTCCTTTAGGAATGTAACTTCCCCACTCCACCCAATCTTCCCTGGATGTGTTATTCATGTCATGCGTCACCCACAGAGGAGTGACTCTCCCAGCAAAAGGCTGAGCATCAAGAGGTGCCTCAGCATGCCCTGGTAGGTCCCTATGGTGGCGCTGTTCCCATTGTGCTGTTGTGTTCCCCACTGTCTGTCACTCCATTACCCCACGAGCTCCTTAGGGGCAGGAGGAAAGTTGTCTTCATCTTCTTGGTGTCCTCAGCACAATGCCTGGCCCCCAGGAGATGTTTGGAACGTCTGTTCAGAGAAAGACCTGAAGAACTAGGCCGAAAACCCAGAGAGCAACAACTCTTCACGATGCTGTCTCTCCCCTTCAAGACTACACACCAAGGCTCCATGGGTATTTGCTAGGTGCTGACAGTGTGCGGAGTGTGCTCCTAGGTGCCGTGGGGGTGAGAACAGTGTCCCTGCCCCTGACAATCTGGGATGGTTGAGGAAACATACTCACAGTCAATTAATCCAGAGACAAAAAGTGACCTGAGAACCAGAAATCTTTTAATCCAACAAAAGCAGAAGGACCAAAGAGAAAGATGATGCAGAACCTGACCTGGAATCCAATTGACCTTTTCTCGAGAATCCCTAGGAGTTCTGAGGCATGCTGTATCCCCAGGAAACCTCTGCAGAGAAAGCCTTAAAAGTTTGAGCAGCTGGAGGAATGCTGTGAAGAAGTGTAGACAACAAATCGCCTGTGTCTGTGACAACATATTTCTTTAGGGACATACAAGAATGCTGTCACATTTATACTAACCGTAAGGTCATGAGGAAATGCATATCATATTCCCGCCACCCTGAGGCACCATCAGCTGACAGACATCTGGGTTTGGTGAGTCCCCACCCACAGGATCACGGATGGACAGACAGGTCCTGACCGGCGTGTGCTAGCAGGTACCCTTCTGGCAAAAGACTGAGAGGCAGAGTTCCAGAGAGAGCTCGAGCCAGACAAAGGGCACCCTCCCCACTGAGAAATGGAACTTCAGATCAATCGCAGGAGAGGACGTGGAGGGGAAGGTGAGAAAAACTGAGGAGCGAGAAGGCAAAGAGAGGGCAGGAGCCAGACAAGAAAGAAGAGCCAGAGATGCGGGCTACAGGGAAGGGGGGTGGCCAGGGCAGAAGCATCTAGATGACCACTCGTGGTGCCTATGGATTTGCAGTGAGTGGCCACCTGGGGACTGTGGACGTGTTCAAAACACAGAGCGGGCCAACTGCTCCGTTTATGTATTTATGGTCAAAAGAGGCTGCACCTGTTTTGCCACAGGGGCATCTGCAGGCAGGGGAGTTCTGTTCTGAACAAGTCCCACACGCACGGTCCGAGGTGGTCTCAGCTGCTCCTCTGCGGCCTCAAAGGCATACCCCTGCAGCTCAAAGTCCCCTTCGGAGGCGGCTTCAAAAGCCCTGCTGGGCAAATCAAGCTTCCTAAATGGGCAGGAAAGATGGGAAACGATTTGCATGTCTGCTGAGTTGAAAATTCCCCTCCAACCCCCCTGTAGTCACCCATCAGGTAGAGAGGAGGCGGGGGCATCTGGCAAGGAGGCACACAGAGCAACCCAGTGCCAGGGCCCACTCGTGGGAAGCTGGAGTGGGGGCCGGGAGGAGCGGGGGGCCCTGCCTGGTGGAGAACGGACACTACACTGAGTATGGGCTTCACCAGGGAGGTGCCGGGGTCAGGCCTGGCAAAGCGGGAAGCAGGGAGGGGGGCTGTAGGGTGACTGGTCAAGAGGTTGATGTTTTAGAGCTGCTGACCTCAGGGTGGAGATTACAGTCTCAGCAGTCAGCACAGAAGAGAGGCAATGGATTTCCAAAAATGTTTGTGGACTAGAATCAGAGGGCTCTGCTGAGCCTGCGGGGTGGGGCAGGCTGTGATAAGACAGGAGCGACTGCTGAGGACAGGGCTTAGGAGATGGCTGGGTAGAGGGACCGGGACTGATAGCATGAGGGGGGGTCCTGTGACCATTCGCCACTAAGGGTTACAGGTCTCCGGTGAGCCCCACCCCCCTGTCCTGCTGCTGCTCCCGCCAGGGGCAGTCCTATGCCTGGTGCTGGGGGCCCTGGTGGGACCCAGGTGTCCAGACCAAAGGTGCAGGCGCTCATCCTGGTTTGTGGTTTATTAACAAAGGCAAATGGATTATTTATAAAACCTTCCACCTAAGCGACCACTGGCCAAACAGCAAACACCTCCTGATGCTTGTTGGATGCCGTGCACTGAGGCGAAACCGGCAGGTGCACGGGACATGGCCTCTGGCCAGGAAGGCCTAACCATCTAGGGGCGAGATGGTTATGAAATACTCAGAGAACACATCAAAAAATAACCTGACAGCCATTATCTAATAATAATATTTCTCTCCTACTTTAAATCACTTTCTTAAAGACGTTCCTTTCAAAATCACAGCCCTGTCAGCCCAAGCCCCCTGTCGCCGCCCCCTGCCAGGCGATTTCCATGTGACGGCCCTGACAGCTCCAAGTTGGGTTCCACCCCTGACAATCAGCTTGCTTTTCAACTAGTCAGGGTTCCGTTCACTTTAGCAGGTTAGAAATAGCAGCATTGCCCACACCGCACCTCCCCTTGCCGTGATTGCCTCAGACACAGTCCTCCTGCCCTCAAGCAAAGGGCTCCCCCCACTACAGCCCTCAGCCCCACGACAAGTCACCATGGAGGATAGGAGAAAAAGGAGAAGGGCTCTGTGTGTCTGTTTCCCCTCAGGCGGGGGAGCAGGACCGTTCTTTGGGAGACCTGTTGGCAGGCCTGTCCTCCATCTGGGTCTCATCCCAGGAAGAGAGCAGATGGAAGAGATCTTGTCTCACCTTTGCAAGCCCACCTGTAGCCGTCACCTGGATGACAGATGTCCCTCAGCCTCTGGCCGTCTTTCCTCATCCGATGCCCACAGCTGTTGGCTCTCCCCATCTTTCCATCACCATGAGCCCGGTTATTCTGTGATGTGCAGCCTCCCTGCCTTGTCACTATGTTGAGTGCTGCCTCCATCCCTCCCACACCCAGTTCCCTGCAGACACTCATTCTCCTAGGCTTGAGATGGCACAGGCCAGGCCACTATATCCTCAGAGAGAGCCACCCTCAGGTTGTTTAGTCACCCCTACCTTCTGGTTATCCAAGTGGTCCATCACCATGTCCTGCCCCACTTAGTCTGGGAGAACCCAACAGACCCTTGAGCCCCATTCCATAAACAAGTACTGTGCCCATGAAAGGCTTGGCATAGGGATGTTGTGGGATATAGACTGGCTATGGCCCAGCAGGGGGGTGAGGCAGAGACCAGTAGATGAACCACAACCTCAGAAGGGCTCCATGCCGCCGGAAACCCTCCCTTGGTCCCCATAGTCGGCCTTCTGCCCTTCCGCCCCTTATCCTGATATTAAGGCCCCACATGGCCTCACCTCTAATGTCAAGGAGGAGAGCCCATCATTTCCTGCTCTGGCTCCAACATACCCTCCTGGCCCCACCTCCCCCATCAGGGTCAAGGCAGACCCCGTCTGAGGGAGCCCAGCTCCTGCCTCCTCTGCTACCTCTAGCTTCTAGAACTTCATCTTTCCTCTCTAATAGCTCTTTACCATCAGTGTTTTAAATAATTAAACTAGAGCTTTGCTACAAAAGAAACACATGCTCGTTGGGAGAAAAAAATCAAACAGTGGAAAGGATATCAAATGAAAACTGAATTCCCCTCTCCATCACACCCCTCAGCTCCAGTCCCGAATCTCAGAGACAACCCCTCTTAATAATGTTGTAGGTATTTTTCCAACATTTTCCTATAAGTGTGTAAACTACATTGGTGTCCTTCTGTATATTCTGCTCTCCACTTGCCTTTCTTACTTAACAATATGCATAACTTGGACATTTCTCCCTGTCTCCTACAGACCTATCACATCCACCATTAAAGCTATTTGAGGGGCACCTGGGTGGCTCAGTTGGTTAAGCTCCTGACTTTGGCTCTGGTCATGATCTCAGCATCCTGGGACTGAGCCCCACCCCAGGCTCTGCACTCAGTGGGGAGTCAGCTTCTCCCTCTCCCTCTGCCCCTCCCCCTGCTCATGCTCTCTCTCAAAAAAAAAAAAGCTATTTAAATCTTTCCCATTAAAAAAATAAATAACAGAGAAAAAAAGGAAACACTCCACAGGTCCCTCTTGTTACCTCACTTGCTCTCCTCACCTCCCCTTCATAGGGAGCTTCCCCAAAGCCTTCACCTCTCACACCTTTCTCAGCCCCCTATTCCCTGGGGCCCACTCCCCCACTCTGAATTGCCACCAGCCTTCTGGTTGGCTTTAGCAATGGGAGAGACTCACATTCCTGTCTTCATCCTTCTAGACCTCCCTATACCATTTGACACTCTGTCCCTATCCTGCTTGCTGTCCTTGATACTTGCCCTAGGGCCCCTGATCCCTACTTCCTCACCTCTGGAGTACCATGCAAAGTCTCCACTTCCTCTGATTTTTTTTTTAACAGCAGGTTCTCCTGAATCCCTCCTTGGGCCTGTCCCACTCTGTACGCACTCTTCCGCCTGCAATGAGGACAGTCCCAAGCCCAGCCTCCCCCAGTGAGGACCACCTCTGCACAATTCCTGTAGTGGGTTGAACTGAGGCTCCCCAAAAGATACATCCACATCTTAATACCCAGAACCCGTGAATGAGACCTTATTTGGAAAAAGGACATTTGCGGATGTAATTAAAGATCTCAAGATAAGATCATCCTGGATTATCCAGGCAAGCCCTAAATCTAGTGACCAGTATTCTTATAAGAGATGCCCAGGGGAGAGTCAGGGGGAAGAGAAGGCCATGTAAAGACAGAGGCAGAGATTGGGGTGATGCTGCCACAAGCTAAGGGATGCCAGAAGCCACCAGAAATTAGAGAAGGCAAGGAAGGATTCTCCCCCAGAGCCTCTGGAGAAGTGTGGCCCTGCTGACACCCTGATTTTGCACATCTGGTCTTCAGGACTGTGAGAATAAATTTCTTTTGGTTTAAGCCACCAGTGTGTGGTAATTTGTTCCAGCAGCCCTAGGAAACTGGACAGCATCCCCAATTCAACTCATTAGACTTCCCCAAAGCTGCTCCCCATTAGATGAATAAACCAGCCACCCGATCTGCCTCCTCTGCTGTGTTGGCTATCCACACCGCTTGCTGACCTCCCAAGACCTCTGGAACCCTTCCTCTTCTTGGCTCCCAGGCACTCTGTTACTTTAGGCCTCCTCATCTTTCACCTGCTCTTTTCAAATTCTTTAAAGACTCCCACCACCATTAGGACAGGTCCCGCTCCCTTAGCATGGTGTACAGAGTCCCTGGGCCTACCGTGCCTACTTTTGCCTCCTCCCCACAGCATTCTACACATGCAATCCCTGAATGAGCATGCTCCCTGGTGTCTGGGCCATGACCCGGAGTACCTGAGCCCTTCCTGTCTCCAAACCAACTTCTCCATCTCCTTCACCTCCACCTCTGTTCATGTACACTCTCTCCAGCTTTCCTTGCATCCTTCTCTCATCGTGTATGGCAACCATCAAAAGGCGGAAAGCCCCTCCAAGGGGGGAACCATGTACTCCTAGTGCCCAGGACAAAAATAAACATGCACTAAATGTTTGTTGAATGAATAAATGCTTCTTGGTTTTGGCTGTCTTAAAATTGAGAGTCCATGCTCTTTGAGGATTTCATCTGCCTGGCCCAGGCAAAAGCCTATTTAGCTCATTCACTTGACATACACTTATTAAGCATCGTCTTTGTGCTTGGCACAGCAATTAATCAGGAGAGAAGGTGGGCTTGTGTGGAATGCAGTCAGGAGTCCTGAGGGAGGGGCTGAGGACTCGGGCTCCACCAGGCCTTCACAGAGGTGGCCCTGTCAGTCAGGCTATAAGGAGTGAGCAGGGGTTTAAGTGGGAGAAGGTTTTTAAATGACTAATGATTTTCCATCTTCAGTTCACAGTCATGTGCATAGCCAAATCCCAACCAATTGCAAGGACTGAGCAAGTACAAAGGACAATACCCTAGAGGTAAAGCCTGGAAGGCCTCAGTGCTGAGTGGAAGAGAACCTTTCATGAACAGTTACTATAAGCCAAGCCCTTCAATGAGGCCCAGTCATCACTGGCCAATGGGTGTTGGCTCTCATTTTCCCACCCATTATAATTCCTCCCCACTCTGGAGATCCAAATGCTCACATAAGGTCCCTCTTGCAAGGTAGTCCTTATCCCAGTCTCTAGAAGGTGCCTCAGCCAGTCACTTACATGAGAAACTTGTTTCTCTTTTCCTAAGACTCTTGTGCTTTACCTCTCTCTGACACCACAAACTCTCTCCATTTCTGTTCCCAGAAGAATATGCCCACCTCATCCTTAAAAACAAAACAAAACAAAACAAACCTATTCCCATCCTGAGACCCTTCCTTTAAGACACCTTCAACACCTTCAACTCTAAGACGCTTCCCTCTTGACAGGTATGGTGGAAAGTAGTAGGTCAGCATGATTTCACTGGAGGGACCTTGAAGGTCACCCAGTCCCAGGTATCCCTCTTTGGGTATGAAGAGCCCTTTTCAAGAGAGTTCTGTACCACTCCTACCCCCAAAGGCAGTTGTTCTACCTTTACCATCCACTAGCCCTGTTCACTAGCGGATGGTGAAGTTCACTTTATGTCCTCTTAGATCTGAGATCTGGCCTCCCTGCAGTAACTCCACTGCAGCCAGTGGCTGGGAACCACTGACCCAATCAACACCCTTGAGTTTCAGGTTTATCAGTTTCCTGCCTCAAGGTCACTGCCACAAGGTCAGGAAGTGCACAGTCTGGCTTGGGGGGCGGGGAGCCCACCAGTGGGCAAGGAAGTGGAAGGAGATTAAGTCAGAAGCTGCATGGGTTCAGAGTTTGGATTTCATTCTAAGAGCCATCGGAATCCTTCAGAGTTTTTTATTTTTTTTAAAGATTCCATCCATTATTTGAGAGAGAGAGAGAGCATGCACACACAAGGTGGGGGGGCCCGAGGGAGGGGAAGAAGCAAGCTCGGCGCTGAGCAGCAAGCCCAACCAGGGGCTGGATCCCAGGACCCCAGGATCATGACCTGAGCCAAAGGCAGATGCTTAACCGACTGAGCCACCCAGGTGCCCCTCCTTCACAGAGTTTTAGGCAAAGGAGCAACAAGATATGATTTACATCTTTGGGTTGCTTGGAGAAAAGTGGATTGAAGAGAACCAAGAGTGAAAATGTCTTCCAGCTTTGTATACCCAGTGTCCAGCGGTGCACTAACCTCAGAATGTCCTAGTGATGCACACGACTAGCTGCGAGTGGAAAAACATTTGCACTAAGTGTGGTAACTAACTCCTGGGCCTTGCAATGGGAAAGGTTCCTACTCTAACCAGATTCAGCCAGCCTCTACCTCGAGGATCTGCCAGAGGCCCAGTCACCGCAGGAAGTAAGGGCTGGGCCTGGACAGTCAGGTGACTTGCTAGGGGCTCTGGCTGGAAGCACTGACCCAGACAGACCCCCAGAGCATAGGCCTGCCTCTGGGGAGGAAGCTGGTCACTGGAAGTAGGTAAAGAGAGCTGGGTGGCCACAGGGAAAGCGACAGAGAGCAAAACTGTCCTTTCCCTTCCAGGTTCTTTTCCCCTTCCGAGTTCTGGGCAACAAGGGGAGAACTGGCTTGTAAAGGTCACTCGGGGGCTGGGGAACCCCTGAGGCCCAGAGCCATCACATCTAGATCTCCTAAGGCCTCTGCTCACCAACTCCGATCTTCATGGCCCCCTCAGAACCCTTCAGATCCTGAAGCACTCTCCCTGGTTCCCCAAACCCACACTCGCTGGCCCCAAGGTCTCCCCACCCGAGCCTCTGGGCCCCAGACCTGGTTTCCTTGCCATAGAGAATGCGTTTCACCTCCCTCAAGTCTGCGGGTGGCAGGTGCTTCTCCAAACATTGCTCCAGGGACTCCCATTCAGGCCCCGCCATGGCTGGAGTCTGCAAGCGCGGATGAGGCGCTGATGTCCAGACTAATACTGCCTACCCTTTGCCCCCAGAAAGAGGAGAAGGAGGAGCCAACAACCAGGTCCGCGCACGCGCTCTCCTCTCTACTCGCGCACCTCCGGCCCCTGGAGGGCTCACGTGAGGCACGCCCCCTCCTCGCGCCTTCCAGGGCTTCGCGGGGGGGACCGCCCCTTGCCCTTCGCACCTCCTTCCGCACGCGCCAGGACACGCCCCTTCCACGGGCGGGACTGCCCCGAGTCCTCGCGCCTCAGCTGCACGCCCTGGGCGGCTGCTGCTCGGTACTTGCGGCCTTTGGAGGCTCTCGCCCCGGTCCCCAGAAGCGTTCTCTTACCCTCTCACTCTCCCTCGCCTTCCGGTTCCTGGCCGGAGGTGTCGGGCGGGACCGAGAACGCGGAGAGGCGGTGAGGGAGCCCTGGGCGCGGCCTCCGGGGGGCAGCGGCGCCGTCTGAGGTAAATGCCTGGCCCGCTCGGTCGCACCGTCGTGGGGCCGGTTCCC
The DNA here is from genome assembly GCF_002201575.2 of Neomonachus schauinslandi. Lineage (NCBI taxonomy): Eukaryota > Metazoa > Chordata > Mammalia > Carnivora > Phocidae > Neomonachus > Neomonachus schauinslandi. Next base: position 67,008,188 of record NC_058416.1, read on the forward strand.
GCCGCAGCCAGTGGGCAGGGCTTCTCCCCGCCCCGACCTCGGTCTCCGGTCGGCGGAACCGGGGCTGCCGGCCGGGCCGGCGCGCCGCACGGGACTGCGGAGGAAGGTACGGGACGAGTTTCAGTGTCCCAAGGGCAGTAACTGCACCACCGTTTTCCAGTGCCCCGTATTTGTGAGAACTTATGGCTCTCCCCGCCCCGGCCCACCCCGCCCCCCATCCCCGGCGGGGCCAGGCTGGGAGGCCCTGGCCGCACGCGCCCACTCCGGGCTTCGGGCTTCGGGCTTCGGGGTTCGAGCCTGGCCAGCGCTTCACCTGAGCGAAGGGCCAAGTGATCCCATGCGCTTTCGTGGAGTGAATACTGCAAAATGCTGGGTCCCCGGGCAGGGAGCTCACCCTCCGGGCCCTTGGGCCCCCTCTCAGCTCTGCCGTCTGCAGTGGATGTGCCCGCATGGGCACTTTGCTGGGAGGGGGGCGCTTTAGACTCAATGAGATGATAGGGGTGAGGCCCCTCTCGCAGTTCCCGCCGAACCAGAGAGTGCTACCCCCTCAGGAGCCAAAGATCTACTTTTCAGCCCAACTGAGAATTAGAACAGAGAAGCTTAACTCTGATGAAGAAACCAGTCGGCCCAAATCCTGGTTAAGCAACTTGCAAACCTTGTGACTCCAGGAAAGTTATTCAGACACTCTGACCTGTTGCTTTATCTGTAAAATAGGAATACAACTACCTTGCAGGGTTTAAAAGTAAGATAAGATAGGGTTGCCCCCGTGGCTTAGTTGGTTGTGCATCCGACTTTTAGCTCAGTTCAGGTCTTGATCTTAGGGCCGTCAGTTCAAGCCCGGCGTTGGGCTCCCCGCTGAGCGTGGAGCCTACTTAAAAAATAAAAAAGTAAGATAAGATAAGCACAAAAGGATCTAAAAGCAGGTGCTGTAGACCAAATGCTTTAGATATTTTATATAAGTCAATAACTCACAAGTTTTGGCCATTGTTTTGATAAATGTTAACCGACTGCTTCTAGTATCTGATGGAGCTCCCTTTTCAAGAATGCAAACTTTGGCTGAGGCTTTTTGTATGTTAAGGCTCTGAGATAAGGACAATACGCAGAGAACAAGACCTAGTACTTTTTCTTCATGGTTTAAGGTAGGGACAAACTTGTAAATACTTATAGATACAGCAGATTTAAATAATCTGATGTGGAAAAGGTATACATTATGCTATGGAATTCAGAGGAAGGGGTGATTTCTGGCCTAGAAAAGGAAATTGTTGAAGGCCCAAGGAAGAGTTCTCATTGCTAACTCTAAGTGCCTCAAAGGAAACTTGACCCCCCAACCCCAGGCCTGTTCTTATCTTTTGTATGGTATTTCCTATTTTAGTTAATGGCCTCACTGCCCACTCATTTTGCCAAGCCTTTGAGAGTCATCCCCAACTCCACGTTCTTTCTTTCCCTCCAAGGAAGCATCAAATTCTGCTAAATTTATCTCCCAAATTTTGTTAAAATCCTTCCCCCTCCCACCTCATGCCTATAATCATATCATCTTTTGCTTGAATTGTTGTTAGTCTTCTAACTTATCCCTATACCTCTGATGTCTATCCTTAGTTATCTTTCTAAAACTGATATCTTACCATCCTTTGTACCCTCTCATTCAGTGTCTCCCTACCTGGAATGACCTTTTATCTTCTGTTTTGTGAGCTCCTACTCATCCTGCAAGATGCATCTCAAATATCGCCTCCTCTGTATTGTCTTCTCCAATTGGTCCAGGAAAAGTATAGATTTCACTAACCCTTTATGGATACCTCTGTTAGAGCATTTATCAAAAACTATTGTGTAATTATTTCTGAGCCCTGTGCAGGAACTGGGTCTGATCTACTTTTGTATCTACAGGTCTCTGGCACTCGATAAATGACTGTTGAAGGAATTAATTCTGATGGGATCAAGAACAGATTCATTAAGGTGGTGACATTTGAGCTGGATCTTGAAGCAGAAGTAGAAACTATTATTACTAGTTAAATTGCTTAATCCATCTTTCCCTATTGTTCCGTGACAGGTCATTCACACTAGGTCATTATAAACCAGGGTTTCACAAATATGAAGTGCTAACTTGAGACGGATTTAAAAAAAAAAGTTGTATTTAAATTTTTATATTTGCCTAAGATTTATTTTTCACTCTAAATGGTAAGACACATTACTAGATCCTTCTATGGTAATCATTAAAAAAGACTTTAAGCTCTGCCCTAGTTTCTTTTTGAAATACCCAGCCAAGCCCCAAAGGTTTTAATTGCATGCAAGCGTACTAGAATGAGGGACTCCTTGTTTTGAACACCAACTCGTTTTGAGGCAACATGGTGTGGTTTATGGATATATAATCATTTGAGTGTATACAAACATGAACAGGAAGAATAGAATATACCCCAACCTCAATATGGTGGTTATTTCTGGAGAAGGTGGTAGGGGAATGGGATAGAGGAATGGGCATCATCGGCTGATACATAATATTTTAATTCTTTTTAAAAAAAGATTCAAAGCATTAAAGTGCCATTTCCTGTCAAAAAAGATTCAAAGCATATGATGTTAACATTTTAAAAATCCGGGTATTTGTTATTATGCTTTTCTTTATATTTGAAATATTTTATTAAAAATTATTTTATAGAGGAGAGAGCCTTAGGCCAGGAACAGGAAATCTACAGTGTAGTCTGGGTTCAATCTTTATCTCAGTTTTCCTGTTGTAAGAAAGGTTGGTGAGGGCAAGAGGCTGGGAAGACAGTTTATAGAGATGAACTAAGCCTTTCCTAATTCTAACAAAATATGATTCTAATAATCTAGTCATATAAATTTCTCTGTTAACATGCTTATTTGTGACAAAAGAGTTTCATTATAGAAGCTGATTTATTAGAAAGAGCTCATTTGTTAGAAATGTACTAGTGTCTGTTTTTAAGTGTTACTTTTAAGTTCACAAGTGTTACTTTTAAGTTCACAGTGTGCGTTAATCTTGATTCTTAAGGAAAGTGTTTAAAGTACTATGGCCTTGAAGAACTAAAATTTTATAATCATTGCTGAGCAGTCTTGCAAAGGCTATGACGCGGAGATCCCACCTGTTCTCTTTTCTCCTTCGAGCAAGAGGGCTGCTTATACTGTCATTTAGCACTTTACAACACACACAAGCTTTTGCCTCTTTTTGTCCCATTTCATCCTCCCAGTACTACTGTGAACTATGGGGCAGGGGTTTTTGGTATTTGTCAGATTTCCAAGTTAAACATGACACTTACTGGAAATGAAAATACAGGAGCCAATATTTCACTGATAGTCATGGGGGAAAGATCTGAGGTGACCTGATTTCTAAGCAACTTTCTAAAGACCCAATTCCTATCTTAATTTGTCCCTACATGATGTTCCTTAGTTCAGAAGTCACAGTTCTTCTTTATTTGCTAGGGTTCATTTTATAATAATTATTATTATTATCCTTATGTAGACTTCAGTGTCCCACATGAAGGAGTTTTGGAATAGCATACCCAAGCTGACTGAAAATGGATTTTGTAGCAGAGAAGAGACAACCCAGCTAAAATGGTGACTTTGTCTGCCAGTGGTGAAGTTTCTTTGCTTTTTAGTGGCCTGAATGTTTTGTCTTGTGTTTTGCTTTATCCCTTGTTTTGCTTGCTTCTCCTCTCATGACTAGGCATGTTCTTCCCTTCAAGGCCTTCTTTACTCATTAAACTTGCATAATACACATTAATATTAGTTGACCAAAACTGAAATGCATTGATCAACTCCAATCTAGTAAGGTCCTCTTCAAATCCTGCCAGAAGGAACCTCTGATAGTGTGTCAGGCATAGGAGAGGCCCTAAGAGAGATATTTAGATCAGGAAACCCCACCCTTCAGATAACATCATTCAACAGCCTTAGTTTTTTTTCTGGAATATGACCTATCTGATGCATTCCTATTGCTACTTACACATTCCTTGTACAGGCTCTCATCATTTCTTAAATTACTTCAACCAGCTCATAATCAGTCTTTCTGCCTCCCAACTTCAAATTCCCCCTTGGTCTTGGTTCCCAGGGTGATCTGTTCTTCAATGGCACTCCATTAGTTTAGTCCGAAGTCCAAGAGTGCATGGAATAAGGCCCTCTAACTGGACCTCATTTCATATTACCACTCTTCCCTGCCCTATACTTTGGGCTCCAGTATTGTCCAACTGCTGCCAGTTGTACAAACATTCCATACCATATCACACCGCTGTCTTTGCTCAGCTCCTTCTTCACTTAGATAGTTCTTACCCAAGCCTTAAATTCAAGTATCTCTTCAATAAAGCCTTTCCTGGCTCCTTCAGGCTTACCTAAATTCCCACTTCTGTGTTGCCATAATATTCAATCTGTGAAGTTTTTTGAGGATAGAGGTATGACATATCTTTGAATCTACAGAGCTTTGCATATAACTGGAGCTCAATAAATGATTGTTGAACCAAATTGAACACCATATCAGTTATAAATGTTTATAGTCACTTGATGAGTCCTTTTTATGTACATTGACTCAGTAGCTACTTATTTAGCCTGCTTTTTAAAAAGACCACAACTGGCTGGGGCAGATTCATGTTCGTCTCCTTTCAGTCACACTCTCAGATGTCTTTGGGGCATGCTGATCATATAGGATACAAGTAGTCCAAATCCTTGAGTGGCTCTCAACAACAATAGATATTGGGGGAGGGAGTCCATCCTGGGGGACTACTTCATATAGCACAGCTGTGTTTACTGGGAAGTTGCAGTTTAATAGGTCATGGTTCATCTCTCTCTAATTAGCCTCCTGGTTCATATTTCCTTGGATTGAGAGTTTGGTGGCATCCTTGGCCATAACATTCTTGAGTTATAGATAATACATTTCAGACCCCGTTTTCAGAAAGTCCTAAGTATAGGTAACAGCTGCCTACTTGTATTTTGAGAAACAGTACAGTGTAACAGAAAGAACATTGAATCAGGTATATAAACAGGTTCTAATCCTGGTTTTGCTATTAGGTAATTGCAGCTTTAGGTAAATTACTTGATACCACTTCCTAATCTCTTAAATTTTTTTTAGAGATTTATTTATTTGGCAGAGAGAGAGATAACGAGAGCAGGAACACAAGCAGGGGGAGTGGGAGAGGGAGAAGCAGGCTTCCCGCCGAGCAGAGAGCTCAATGCGGGGCTCAATCTCAGGACCCTGGGATCATGACCTGAGTCAAAGGCAGCTGCTTAACGACTGAGCCACCCAGGCGCCCCCTAATCTCTTAATTTAAAGGTATTGAGCTAATTCTCATAAATTCTATGGTTTTATTATTGCTAGAGTTTGACATCTCTCAAGTGTTGTAACAACTGATTTCATTGAGACCCTCCCCCTTTTTTTATGTGGATGGCAAGGGCAAGTGGAGCACATGTGCCTGACACCTGCAGGAGAGCTTCTTGGACATTAGTGCCTTAAGGCCAGGACTGGTCCACACTTACTTTGGATTGCCACGGTACAGCGGGAGCTGCACTGGGCTAGAAATCCAAGAACTTGGGGTTCAACCCTGGTCCTATACTTTTTGGTTATGTAACTATAGACAAGTCATGACCTTTCTGAACCTCAGTTTCTTTATCTATAAATGAGGATAATAATACCCATTCCACTTCCTTTGATTTGAAAGAATCAAATAAGTTGAAATATCTTTGAAAATCTATACAGTGTTATCTCTGTAAGATAATTATTTTTAATTGAGGAAAAGGTGTTTGAATATACTATTTCCATGGGAAACCACACACATACACACACACACACACCATCCTTAATGTACTGGATATTTATCTTTGAGGTATTTTACCAGTGGTGATAATGCCTTTGCACTGAATCATTTACACGCTTTCCACCAGTTCTTCTGGTGATAAATAGCTTTTTGAACATTGAGTAATTTTTGAGGAAGGCTGCAGTCTGAGGCCATGAAATAAAGCAAAGTTGACTCTTGGAAGCTGAAATCTATTCCATGAACCATCACTAGTTTGTTAATCATTTAGGCTAGCCAACTAAACACAGGCTCATGTATCATTAGGAATGCAAAATCCCAGGTTGAGTTTTTGGGACCCAAATTTCATGAAATATCAATGTGGTAAATAAAGCTGCTTCTCAAGAAAACCAAAACCCAAAACAAAAAACCAACCTTCTTTTCTACTTCCTTCTCCTCCCAAAACAGTTACATAAATATGCAGTGGGCTTAGCAGCAAAACATGTGGCATTTAGAGATAGTTGTCTATCAGCTCAATGTGAGCCAGCAGTGTGTTGTGGCTGCCAAAAAAAGCTGTTACGGTCTTAGGTTGCATATTGAGAGGTGTAGTATCTAAAGCACACCTGAAATTTATCTAGCTCTGGGTTGGATACAAGGTATATAAATCATCTTGAATACATCCAGAAAAGAAAGAGTAATGTTGGTGAGAACATTTAACAACAACAACAACAAATAGTCAAAGGCACTGGGAACATTTATGTAGCAAAACAAAGCAAACAAAGTCAGGAAGAATATTGTCACTTTATTCAAATATCTGAAGGTGGCCGCATGTAAGAGGTTTATAGTTGTTCCATTTGGCCCTAAGGAGAGGAGCTGGAGTCAATGGATAGAAACTCAGGGAGGCATATTTCAACCCAAAGCAGTTATTTTCAACAGGTGGTACAAAATGAAATAGGCTGGCTCTGCAGGCAATGAGTTCTCAGTCATTCTGGGTGTTCAAGGATGGTCCAAATGACCACTTGGTGGGAGTATTGTAGAAGAAAGTCAGTCATCAGATGGGTAGTTGAACCAGATAGTCCATGATTTGTGTATATTGCTTTAATAAGAACAACAACAACAAAAAACCCAACAACTTAGGCATATCAAATCCAAAGAACCATACGCAGACCATAGAATAACACAAGACAGTTTGGTGTCTGAAAAAGTGTAAGTCAGCAAGTGCAATTTTACTGAAGAACTAGGTGATGAGAAGATTTCATTATTAATATTAGTAGTAGTATTGTATTTGTTTTTTTTTTAAATATTTTATTTACTTACTTGAGAGAGAGTGAGAAAGAGCATTAGAGGGGAGAGGGTCAGAGGGAGAAGCAGACTCCCCGCTGAGCCGGGAGCCCAGTGTGGGACTCGATCCCAGGACTCTGGGATCATGACCTGAGCCAAAGGCAGTCACTTAACCACCTGAGCCACCCAGGCGCTCAAGTAGTATAGTATTTGGTAGGTTGATTTTAAAGGAAAAGGACCATTTTTACTGCTCGTATGAGTGAACCTAGATTCTAGGACCTAATGATGACTGGAGTTTTGGTCACAGAATCAGAGGATGAAACAACCAATTTGTGGTTGTAAAAGGTAATTTCAACTTGGAAGTGGTTGGGGCTCTATTAAAGGGGAAAAAAACACTGTATGGGGATTAAGAGACCAAGCAGGTACACAGCTGTACACAGTCTAAGGGTGAAACAAGTATACAGAAAGAATTAGATATTTGTGAAGCCAAGCTAAACAGATTTGTGTTCTGTACTTTATTTGGCACCTTAGATAACTGGCATCTTGAAATCCTCACTGAAGCAAAGTAGATTTTGTGCTCTGAGAGGCTGTAGTGTTTGCTAATGATCCATCACGGAGTGCTTGCAGTATTGTAATAAGGTACCAGGTTCTTTGCCCCACCAACAACCTTACCACTGGCAAGTCCTGCTCTTAGTCCCAGCATCTGAGTCCTACTGCCTATCTCAACCTTGCTGCTAGTCCTGCCTGAATGAATGCCCCAAATCGGATAACTAGTCTACTATATTTGAAGCATTAAGCCTTCTTGCACTCCAGCTCAGTAATGGAAGCTACATTTTGTTTCCTTAAACCCATCACAGTGCACTGTCACCTTTCAAACTTAGCACTGCCAAAGACTTGAATCTAGATTTTGAGTCTCATTCTGGTTGCTGGGCCCTGCTAGTTCTTTTTGTTGTTGTTGTTGTTTAAGATTGATTTATTCATTTGAGAGAGAGAGAGAGAGCACAGCAGGGGGAGGAGCGGAGGGAGAAGGAGAGGGAGAGAATCCCAAGCCGACTCCCCGCTGAGTGCAGAGCCCAACGTGGGACTCCATCCCACGATCCTGAGATCATGACCGGAGCTGAAACCAAGAGTCAGAGGCTCAACTGACTGAGCCACCCAGGTGCACCCAGGTCCTGCTAGTTCTCGCCAGACTCTAACACTGTATCCTGGACTGCCTGCTGCTAAATCTCACGGCCCCAGAGCCTCACCTTTGGATCTCTGTGGGTGCTGCAGATAGAGGCTTCAATTCTCTAAGAATCAGGGCCCCCTTGATCATCATGAGCCTTTCTTACAGTCCCAGGTTTCTCCCCGATTAAGGGAGTTGGTCTGACCATGCCATCTACACTTGGGGAGCCAAACTGATACTGGCCTGTGCCAGAGCAATCCATAGAAGCCCATCTTCTGTACTCAGCCTCTGCAGCCACCAGCCAACAAGAGCTTCCTGAACCCAGTATGTGTCCTGCTGGAATTCTGAGCTGTGCTTCTGGGCTCCCTAGCTCCATCTCTGCTAACTTAATAACTGCGTACTTTTCCTGTCTGGACTCTAAAGAGTTAGTTTTAGCAGTCCGTGGCAAGCTGTACAGCTTGCTTCACAGAGATCTTATAGGTGTTTAATATTTGTTCTCTTCACTGGTTAGTTTTGTAAACATGTGTTTAATGTGCCAGACATTGTGCTAGGTACTGGGGTGAAACATGAATAAGTTGTGGTGCTTGTTTTCATCATCATAATAATGACTCTTATAGAAATTCCTTGAGCACCTGCTATGTACCAGGTACTGTGCTGGACCTCTAAGAGCCTTTATACGGTACAGGAAGTGTGTTATGAAGGGGTAGGAGGAAAAGCTGGGTAGTTTGTATTATATACATAAGGCTCCAGACATAGCACATGGTTAGTGCTTGATAAACAATAGCTGTGTTTATAATATTAGGTGATAACATTACTGAAAGTGCCACACAGGTCCAGAGGTGGGAGAACAAACATCTGAGCCAGAGGATGTGTAGAAGACACAGGAAGGTCAATCCAAAAAAAAAAAAAAAAGGAAAAGCGAGACTGCAAGCAGAAAAAGATGACCATTGCAGAGTAGCCAGTCTGTCTGGAACAGCAGAGTAGATAAAGGGTTGCACTGCACCAGTATATGGAAGGATGTCTAGAGAGTTCTAGATATATGTGTGCTAGAGACTCTAGCCATGAAACCATTAACCATTAACCATATTCACAGGAGAAAATGATTGCGTGAAGTTGTAAAAACCGGAAGGAGAAGACAAGCCTGAAAATTATCCAATTAAAGGAAGGAAGATTGCAGACTGCTTAGTCACCTGAAGAGAGTAGCCCTTACAAAATGAGAGGAGATGATTGCATCACTTAAGTGAGCATTGATCAATGTGTTTGGCAGGACAAGTGGAAATGTTTTTCTCTTAAATAATTCAAGCCTGCAGCCTTCCAATTCAGTTTAAGATAGTATAAGCGTCTGCTATATATAAATGTGTATGGCATACCACTGGTGAATGAGTAGAATTTAAAAGAGGAATAAGTAAAACTTACTGTCTATATTCAACTGAGTGTTCATGAATAAAACCCCTGATGATAAATATACAATAACCTTCAGTTGAACACATTATACAAACACAAGGAAATTCTATTTGCTTGTTGATCTGGATTATAACATACTTACACCATCCATATAGTAATACTGTAATCTGAGGGAGTCAGGCCTGATGATTTAAAAACCTTTCTATTTCTAATGTTCTATATCTCTATAAGGTAGACATAATTCAAGTTCTATGAAAAATTTTCATGGCTGGTTGTTTACATTTTCCTGAGTTAATAGATTACAGAAAGTGGTGGGGAAACAAATGAAATTAAAAGAATATTAAAGTTATGGCTACGTGAGATGGGATTATGTAGTATTGATATCCTTTATTCTTTTTAAAAGATTTTATTTATTCATTTGAGACACAGAGATAGAGCATGAGCAGGGGGAGAGGCAGAGGGAGAAGGAGAAGCAGGCACCCCGCTGAGCCAGGAGCCCGATGTGGGGCTTGATCCCAAGATGCTGGGATCATGATCTGAGCCAAAGGCAGATGCTTAATGAACTGAGCCACCCAGGCACCCCTAGTATTGATATCCTTTAACTAGTAACTTTACCATCCATTGGGAAGCAATGTTCTTATTTTATCAGAAGCAGCATAGTATGGTGGCAAAATCAAAAGTTTTTAAAGTCTGGCAGAGCTCTGTATTAGTTTTATGACTAATACAAGTTACTTAACTTTTCTGGACCTTCTTTTCCTCTTCTTTAGCATAAGATGATAGGACTTGCATGTATGGCTGCTCCAAAGCTTAAATGAAAAGTAGATCTATAAAATAATTAGCAGTACAATGCCCCACCCTCAGTAGAAGCAACCCTTCCCCATAGTGATGTTGCCACTCTTCAGAATATTTGGAAAGCCTCTCTCTGGGGCACCTGGGTGGCTCAGTTGGTTGGGCATCTGCCTTCAGCTCAGGTCATGATCCCAGGGTCCTGGGATCGAGCCCCGCATCCGGGCTCCCTGCTCAGCGGGGAGCCTGCTTCTCTCTCTCCTTCTGCCTGCTGCTTCCCCTGCTTGTACTTGTGCTCTCTCGCTCTCTCTGCCAAATAAATAAATAAAAATCTTAAAAAAAAAGAGGAAAGCCTGTCCCTAAATTGCCTACAGAGTCTGTGGCACAACCTCTAGAGCATTAGTGTTGATGCTCAAGAAATCTAGTTTGTTTTTTAGGGGGGAAGGTAGATTTTATTTTTGAAAAAACAAAAACAAGAAAAGTTAACTCAGAGCTAAGTTAATGGGTGATCAGGTTTGCGATGTTAACAAGTGTGTTAACAAGTGTGGGTTATAGATTGACCCTGAAAGCAACTCCAGAGCTGACAATTTCCAGAAAGGTGTTGAACAAAAACAGCATTTTTGGAATCGGTCTCAGATAGATAAGTTCTTGTATGTTTAAATGTCAGCTTTATTACATTATAATCATATCTCATTTCTGTGGAAAGGATGATATAAAACAGCATTGATAATAGAGACTAGCAGAATGTGAGGAGAAAATAAAACCATAGAAAATACATAGAGGCCATCCTACTGGCAGAGAGTTAATTAAAATGTTTAAAAATTCTTTCTTTATATACAACTCAAGCCTGGGTACTAACAATTTTAAAAGTCACATTTCTAAATCTTACTATATTAAGGCCTTTTACATTCTCCCAGAGCAGAGCAGTCCTACTTTGTCTTCAACTCAGTATACCTTCAAACGAAGATGTCTTTCTCTTACCAACATCCTTCTTTAAGCTTCCCAGACTTCCCAGACTTCAGTCTGGGGGCACCTGGCTGGCTCAGTCAGTGGAGCATGCAACTCCTGATCTCGGGGCTGTGAGTTCGAACCCCACGTTGGGTGTAGAGATTACTTACAAATAAAATCTTTAAAAAACAAAAAACTTGGGCGCCTGGGTGGCTCAGTTGGTTAAGCGACTGCCTTCGGCTCAGGTCATGATCCTGGAGTCCCGGGATCGAGTCCCGCATCGGGCTCCCTGCTCGGCAGGGAGTCTGCTTCTCCCTCTGACCCTCCTCCCTCTCATGCTCTCTGTATCTCATTCTCTCTGTCTCAAATAAATAAATAAAATCTTTAAAAAAAAAAAAAACAAAAAACAAAAAACTTACATTAAACCTGTTACTGTCCTTTCTGCCTTTGAAACGTCTTGCATTCCGCCCCTTTTCCAGTCTTACTGTATCCACCATCATTACCTTCCTCGCTGGAGCTGGCCTGGATCACTGTATTAGCTAGGAAGCTCATTTCTCTGATTTCTTTTGTCTCCTGATAGAGCTGTTTTACATTAGTTTTCCTAAAATAACACTCCCATCTTGTGTAGGTATTTGTTACAATACCTAACACATTGATTTATAAATATTTATTTACGAGGTACTAATTTGAGTACCTGTCTCTGGTTGGATTTTGAAATCTTTGAAAACAGGAACTATATTCTTTATCTGTGGCAGCAGTGCTTAGTACAAGGCCTTGCACACAGCTATGTGGCCCCAAGTAAGTTATATAACTATTCTGTGCTTCAATTTCTTCATCTGTAAGATGGTGATAATAGTCTCTATCTCAAAGCTTTGCTGTGTTAAGAGTATGTGTGTGTGTATCAAAAGGTAGCTTTTATGTTATGATAGTTTTTGTATATGATTGTTTTTGCATTATTATTAACACTCAAAAAAGTTACAGCTTTCTAATTCAAGGTAAACTCCTTTTTTCCTGACTCTTTGAGGGCCTCTGTTTTCGGGACCACCTTATCTCTCCAGGTTAGTCTCATTGTCCCCTAACATAGTCTCTCATTCCCATTAAGCCACGCTCTTTTTTGTCCACCCAGTGCGCTGTACTGTTTACTGGCCATTTCCATCCTGGAGCATCCTTCCCCTTCCACCAATGCCCTCACAAACCCCACCCATATCCTTTAAGGTCCTCAGGAAGTATCTCCTCCTGTGGGAGGTCTTTATCAGCAGTTCCATCTTACACTCACCTCTCTCTTCTGAGATCCTTTGGCATTTGGACTTTGTATCTCAGTTTAGGTACCTAATACTGTAGTTTCTCATGTTTCTTTTGTCCGGTATACTGTCTAGAGTATACGCTCCTAGAGGATAGGGACCATATTATAATTCTTTTGTATTCTCTACTATACATGGTATTGTTCTGGGCTTGTATTCATTAATTTGATGTGCTTTCTTGATGCATATTTAGTGACTCTAGTAGGCAGTGGGATACAATAATTAATAAGAGGTGCCTCCATTCTAATGGGGAGCTAGAGATGTAAATATTCAGGATTTTGTAGGGTCACTGCTATGGAAGACTTGAGAGCAGGTGATTAATGCTCGGATCTGTTAATTAGATAAATCACAGATCTGAGCAGAGGGTGAACTGGGTGAGTGACTGGAAGTCAGGGCCTTCAGTGTGGAGCCTTAGCTGTGGCATGACAAAGGCCTGAACTAAGGCACTGGAAATAGGATGAATTCAGGAGATATTGTGGGAATTAAAAGGGATTTGTGACCATTCAAATACAGAATATGGAGTATAGACGATACACTCAAGATGACTCAGGTTTCTTCCTTGAGCATTGGTTTGATGGTGGAGCCATTTAGGAAACAGGAGCCCTGAGGGAAAAAGAGCAAATTTGGAGATTTAGATACCTATGGAACCTCCAAAGAGAGATTCCTGTGACCAGCTGGAAATTCAGGTCTGGAGCCTAAGGATTAGAATTTAGACTAGAGAGAGCAAGAGCTGGGAATCTTAGTAAATAGTGGTGGTTGAATCCATGGGAAAGGAAGAGATCACCTGAACACAGGATGCAGAAAGATGAGAGGTAGAAAGTGACTGAGACAGCAATGTTCAGAGAAGTTAGAGGAGATGCAGAAATGAGCAGGCCATCCAAGGTCAGAGTGCCAGGTAGTAGTTAATGCTTGAGGGGTCAATTCACAAGTGTGTATTGAATTCAGAGTTCAGGAGAGCATTGAAATGGGCTAAGCTGTCCCTAGTAGTTCAATATATAGTGGCCAAAATGAATTGAATAAGGAGAAGGAAGGGACAACTATGAGGATAAGCTTTGAATAAGCTTGGAATGACAGGAAGGAGAAAGAACAGTTCATTGTTTGAGGATGAGATCTGGCTTTTTTAAAAATGAAACTCTTTTGAACATATTTATGAAAAAAGGGGAAGGAGCCAGAATAGGGAGAAGGCAGTGTCTGTTGTGTGCTAGGCTATCTCCTAACACTTTTATACATTCTTTCATTCCATTCTCATAATCACCTTGAAGTGGGGGTCTCCTATCCACTTGACGTATGAGGCTCAGCAAGGCTAACTAACTTGCCCAGAGGGGTGAGGATTTGTTGGACTACAGAGACTAAACACTTGCCTGCCACATGTTGTTTCCAGACTCATTCCCACCCCTTTAAAATTTGTTGGTCCAGGGGCGCCTGGGTGGCTCAGTCGTTAAGCGTCTGCCTTCGGCTCAGGTCATGATCCCAGGGTCCTGGGATCGAGCCCCGCATCGGGCTCCCTGCTCGGCGGGAAGCCTGCTTCTCCCTCTCCCACTCCCCCTGCTTGTGTTCCTGCTCTCGCTATGTCTCTCTCTGTCAAATAAATAAATAAAATCTTTAAAATAAAATAAAATAAAATAAAATTTGTTGGTCCAGGGGCGCCTGGGTGGCTCAGTTGTTAAGCGTCTGACTTCAGCTCAGGTCATGATCCCAGGGTCCTGGGTTCGAGCCCCGCATTGGGCTCCCTGCTCGGCGGGAAGCCTGCTTCTCCCTCTCCCACTCCCCCTGCTTGTGTTCCCTCTCTCGCTGTGTCTCTCTCTGTCAAGTAAATAAAATCTTTAAAAAAAAAATTGTTGGTCCAGATTTAGAAGGAGGTGGGAAAGAATGAGACCAAGGTCACTGTATAGAGACTGCCTGGGGAGCAGTAAGGATATTATCTCATGACAAGGGGCAGGACGTGAGGAAAAAACCTCAACAGAGTAAGGCCTGCAGTTGGACACAGGGAGCTAAGGGGACATACCGAGCCTTAGGTGGTCATCTCCTAAGAAGAGGGAGCAGAGGAGGGTAGTGTGAGATTAAAAAATGCTAATTGGATGATTGACAGAAATCATCACTGAATAGCAGTGTTTAAAATGCTTTGGTAGGGGCATCTGGGTGGCTCAGTTGGTTGAATGTCCGACTCTTAATTTTGACTCAGGTCATGATCCCAGGGTTGTGAGATTGAGCTCTGCATCGGGCTCCGTGCTGGGCATGGAGCCTGCTTAAGATTCTCTCTCTCCCTCTGCCCCTCCCCCCTCAAAAAATAAAGTAAAATAAAATGCTTTGGTAAAAGAAGGGAAAGTTGGTTAAAGATTTTTTTTATCCTATCTGAAAATGCTTTCATTTTCTTGAGATTTAAAAAAAGGAGAAGGCAAAAAAGGAGCCAAGTTAAAAAAAAAAAAAAAAGACTTCTAAAAAAGGGGTAGGAAGAATTGGAAGATCAGTATATGGTAGAAAAACGATATGAAAGCATTTTTATGTTTATGTACATTTAAGTTCCTATTCCCTAAAGAATAAGGGATGAGGTATCAAAGAACTCCAGATTCTTAAGATGATATAGAGAACCCAAGGACTTCTGATACAACAGAGAGCATTGAACCCCGGAGTGAAGAGACCTGCCTCAGATCCTGGCTCTGTCGCTAGGCAATTCCCATCATCCCACTAGGTCTGTTTTCTCAGCTGCAAAATCTAGGGGTTGATCTATGATATCCAGAGTGCCTTTGAGCTCGGAATATCTGTGCTGGTGTTTAGATATGGTATAACATAATGGTTAGGAGCACAGACTCTGGAGTCAGGATGCTACATTATCTCAGCATCTCCTACCCAAGTTGTATGACCGTGGGCAAGTTATTAGCTTCTCTGGGCCTCAGTTTCCTCATCTGTCAACTAGGGATACTAATAGTAAATAACCCACTGAATGGTTATGGAGATTCAATGAAAAAAATCTATAAAAAGTTCCTGACAACAATAAGGTTCCATTTACCTTCTGTTCCTTGCAACCTTGGTAAATGGAATTAACCAATTGGAGTTTGCCAGGTTCCCCTTTTGGGAAAGGAATGAAAGGAATCTTCAAAGATCTGAGTGGTCAGGACCTCTGAGTTATGATTCAGCCACAGTCAACTGTCAAATTTTCCCACAGCTCAGTGGAAAGTCACTGAAGACTCTGTGAAAACAGTGCCACCCCTCCTTCAGTGTTTCTCAGCTGGGATGCACCGCTGACTCGGGAGGTCTGACCGTATCAGTGTTCGGCAGGGAGAGGATCTAAGCAGGCTCAGTAGATTTACCAACCCAAGTACTAAGTGTCTGTGGGTGCTTCTGCCTTGCCAACAATGTTGCAAGGCTCAAGCCTGTGAGAGTTCATTGTCAACCCAAATGTGGGGCACCAAAGAAGAAAAATTGGGGGTGTGGGTCGTTTTTCCAGGCAGGAACAATGATGTAGTGACTGTCAGGTTATTTCAAAATTCGCAATCTTTTTTTTTTTTTTTTAAAGATTTTATTTATTTATTTGACAGAGAAAGACACAGCGAGAGAGGGAACACAAATGGGGAGTGGGAGAGGGAGAAGCAGACTCCCCGCCGAGCAGGGAGCCCGATGCGGGACTCGATCCCGGGACTCCAGGATCATGACCTGAGCCGAAGGCAGTCGCTTAACCAACTGAGCCACCCAGGCGCCCTCAAAATTCGGAATCTTAAGTCTTCATCCCCCACACCTTTCTCTGTGTGTAAAGTTAAGATTGTGGATGCCACCTTGAGAGAGAGCACATATTAGTGATAGTCACTAAGATTTTTAAGTTTTGTCAAATTACCCCAGCAGAAGCTTCATCTATTAATGTAACCAGCCAGAGCTTAAACAAAAGTGGACACACCCACACATTTGCTGATGTCTTTTGAAATGTTCTTATGTCACTTACCCAAATTTGAGCTCAAGAGCCCTTTTATTGATTGAATGTTTCTCATGCGTCCTCTTTTTAGCCTTGCAGAAGAAACTTGCAGCTAGTCCGATACCATGATGTTCAAGTAATTGTTGGTGATCTGGGCCAAAGCTCTTTTTACTTATGTTTGCTCTTTCAAGAGTGGACATGGTATGGTACAAGGCTGGTCTGGATTTTTCCTTGCATTGAGACCTACTCAATACAAGAATAGACTTTAAAACCTAGGCCTTTTGTCTAGGGGGGACCTCCCTTATAGCTGACCCAGGACTAGATACTTGATGCCACTCACCAGACACTGGTCATCATAACACACCTTTTAATAGCACTTTAGGGGTCCTGGCATCTCCACTCTGAAAATTTCTGCCCTTGGCCTCACTACCTCTCTGTGTACTTTTTTGTCTTTAGGTAGATCCCTGGGGTCTCTGCCCTTTGCAGAATAATCTACTCCATGGTACTTGAAATGCCATATGACATACAATATTTTTGTAGATAAAGATACTGAGGCCCAGAAAAGATAATTGAGTTGCTCAAGTTCTTACAAACACTCATTAACAGAGGTCAAGCCCAGAATGCTGATTTCTCTGAATCCCACTTCCTACTGACTCTGTTAAACTAGTGAGCATCTTCTTTTAAAGGAGCGGTTAGGATGAGTTAGGGAATAAGACTCTCAATGAAGAAAGGATAGAACCCAGGCAGAGAGAGGGCTCTGTGTAAGCAGAAGGCCCAGGCAAGCAGTGGGTACCTGCTTGTGGGCAGGGAGAGGAGGTGCCACAAGGTTAGAAAAAGGCACAGAGAAGGAGTTGAGAGACCACCACTGCATCCTTGGCCTACTTGAAAATCTCACCCAGCCAAACAGATATAAATGTCCCTCTAGAACTTACTATTTCTACAGCTGTGAAATAACTGCTGCTTATCTTTCCTCCAGGAGATTCCTTGGAATGAAACCAATGGGAGATCAGGGTTTGGGAGAGTCTCATCAGAGCAGATGGGCCAGCAGCAGCCAGAAAGCTTGTTGCCTTTGGCTGAGAGCACCATCCTGGATCTGAACGTCTTGTGAGTAAACCCCAGCAGGCTCAGCCTTAGGCCAGAGTGAAGTTGGCCTGCTTCTCCTTGAAGAGGAACCTTATGTACTCCCACATCTTCCCTCCCCTCTTGCTGATTTCAAAAATCACATTCTCAGAGAGCTCTTCAACTTAAAACTATGTTGCCCATTAGCAGCCCTGGGAGGATGGCTTCTTAGTGCTTTTGGTCCCTTGGTATATTTGGAAGTGCACTGCATAAGCGGTCAGGAGGCCTGGGTTCTGGTACTTACCCAACCACAATTTTCCCTGGGGCTGTTGGCAAATTATTCTTCCCTAGGCCACAGATTTTCCTAACTATAAGTTTGTTTATAATAACAATAGCTTCCATCTAGGAAATGTTCATTACTATGTACTAGATATAATCTCATAGCATTCTTTCAGTAGTGTCCTATGAAATAGGTACTGTTATTGTCCCATCTTACAGATAAGGAAAGTGAGGCTTAGAATTCTCATTCCCTAACCACCTATTTAAATCACCAGTCCCCACCCCTGGCCAACACTCATTTCTCTGCTTTATTTTAGACATAGCACTTCTTAGTACCTGAAATACTACATATTTTACTTTTTTGTTTGCCTTTTCCCCGGACAAGACTTGTAAGCTCTGTTAGGGAATGGATTTTGTCTTTATGTTCTTGTTGTTGTTCATTTGATGTGTTTCCAGGGCTTAGAATACTGCCTGGCACATGGTAGGCACTCAAATATTAGTTGAATGAATGAATTGTTGGTAGGAGTATAAATTGATATAGACTCTAGAGAAATCAACTTAGCAGTGTTAATATTTAATGCACATATTTGATATGTTGACACTGCGATACCAGAACTAGGAATTTATCCTGTAGATGATATCATCAGGCATGTGCTTAAAGTCATTAGTGCAAGGATGTTTACTGCAACACTTTTTGCTGTATAAAAGGACTAAAAACAATCAAAATGTTTATCAATAAAGGAACTCATTAAATAAATTGTGGTAGGTCCCTACAGTGGAATTCTATGCAGGAGCAGGAAAGAATAAAGTAGATCTGCATGTGCTGATATGCAACAACACGAGAAATATTATTAAGTGAATTGGGAGAGTTCAGAACAGAATATGACTTCCTTCATTTGAATTAAAAGAAAAAGAGGGGCGCCTGGGTGGCTCAGTCGTTAAGCATCTGCCTTCGGCTCAGGTCATGGTCCCAGGGCCCTGGGATCGAGCCCCGCATCGGGCTCCCTGCTCAGCGGGAAGCCTGCTTCTCCCTCTCCCACTCCCCCTGCTTGTGTTCCCTCTCTTGCTGTGTATCTCTCTGTCAAATAAATAAATAAAATCTTAAAAAAAAAAGAAAAAAAGCTATGACAGATTTTCATATATTCTTGTTTATGCCTGACTGTTTCTAGAAGGAGAAACAAGAAATAAATAGCTGCCTGTGGGGGTGGCCAGAGGTTCTGGGTTGGGATGGAGAATATACACTTACGGTACACTCTTGTTTTTTAAGTTTTCCTTTTTAGTAGTTTTATTGAGATACAGTTCACATATCATACAATTCAGCCACTTAAATTGTTTAATTCAGGGGCACCTGGGTGGCTCAGTTGGTTAAGCGACTGCCTTCGGCTCAGGTCATGATCCTGGAGTCCCAGGATCGAGTCCCGCATCGGGCTCCCTGCTCAGTGGGGAGTCTGCTTCTCCCTCTGACCCTCCCCCCTCTCGTGTGCTCTCTCTCTCTCTCACTCTCTCAAATAAATGAATAAATAAAATCTTTAAATTGTTTAATTCAGTGGTTTTGCTGTATCGCATTATTAATTTTTTAAAATTGTGACAAAATATGTATAATATAAAATTTGCCATTTTAACCATTTTTAAGCATATATTCAGCAGCATTAATTACATTCACAAGGTTGTGCAACCATTACCACTATCTATCTCCAAAACTTTTTTATTCCCCAGACAGAAGCTCTGTAATCATTATAATAGTCTTTTATAGTATTTGATTTTTTTTTAAAAGAGGGAGACAGGGGAGGGGAGGGCAGAGGGAGAGAGAGAATCTTAAGCAGGCCCAGAGCAGAGCCCAATGCAGGGCTCAGTCTCATAACCCTGAAATCATGATCTGAGCCGAAATCAAGAGTTGGACACTTAACCAACTGAGCCACCCAGGCGCCCCTGTAGTATTTGACTTTTTTTTTTTAAGATTTTATTTATTTATTTGACAGAGAGAGACACAGCGAGAGAGGGAACACAAGCAGGGGGAGTGGGAGAGGGAGAAGCAGGCTTCCCGCGGAGCAGGGAGCCCAATGCGGGGCTCGATCCCAGGACCCTGGGATCATGACCTGAGCTGAAGTCAGACGCTTAACGACTGAGTCACCCAGGCGCCCCTGTAGTATTTGACTTTTAAAAGTCTTGTGCATGTATTACTTTTTTATTTGAAAAATTAATTTCAAAAAGAAATTAAATCAGGTTTAGAAAATTTATTAACTTGTCTAAGATCCCATAGCTCATATTCCATGGCAGCAACCACCAGTGTAATTATAAGAGAATAGAAATTCTTATAAAGAATCAGGTTTTAGTCAGTAAGGGGTGTTGGATATCATCTAATACCTTCATTTTACGTATGAGATAACAGACTCACAGGGGTAAGGTAGCCACCCCAAGTCAGGATGTCCATCAGAAGCAGGCCTCCTGATCTACGAGATACTGTTCAGAGTAGGTCACAGAAGAGGTCTCTTGCCCCTTGACAAAGAGTGAGGCTTGGATGCCTCCTGCGCAAAAGGGGATTTAGGTTGTTCTTCTATGTCCCATGTACTTATACTGCCTACTAGTAGGGAATGGGGCCATTGTACCCCGATATCATTGTTTCTGTTTATCTGAAACCATGTAGCAAACCTTCAGGACCTATCTCAATTTTTACTTCCAAGAAAATGTCTCTGATTGCCCTAGCACATCTAAGTCCCTACTTGATTCTTAACTCTTATAAATATTATTATTTAAAGCACATAAGTAGCAATCAGAGAATGATGTGAGACATTTCATAGCTATGTCAATTTATGAATCCATTCTGCCCACTAGTGTAAGCTCCAGCAAGACAGGAATTGGGAGGTTGATTCCTTGTAGTAGGTACACAATAGATGGTTGATTGGGTTAATTAAGTTGAAAAATAGCTATGGTATGAGATGTAAGTTGTCTGTTTTTGTTTTTTGAGATGTAAGTTTTTCAAAGGGTTTCTCTTCACCTTCTGGCAGAGATGCCTACTGGATCACAGGACATTGAAATTGATGGAAGTTGTGACTATCCCATCCCCCAGTCACTGAGAGCCAAGTATGATCCTTCTTTTGTCACACTTATCTTGACATTAATAACACCCTCATTTATGTGACTACTTACAGTTAATCTTCTCCTTCTTTCCTCCACCCCCAATAGACTGGAAATTTCACAAGAACAGAGACCATGTCTGTCTTGGCTCACCATCATATCTCCAGCACCAAGCACGGTATTCAGGTATTCAAGAAATATTTGTGGAAAGAATGAATGAATGAATATATCACTTTGTTTTATGAATGAGGAAATAGAGGCCCAAAGAGGTGTGGTTCTTAATGACAAAGCTGGGGTAAGAAGTCAGGTCTCCTAGTTCCCAGGCCAGCCAGCATTCTTTTTACTTTCCTTTGTGTTCTCTGTGTATTGGAGTTGGAACATCTTGGAGTCTAGCCTAACCCTTTCATCTTACAAATGGGAAACTGAGGCCTAGAAAGGGGAAGGACTCACCCAAGTTCATAGAAGGCAGCACTGGCAGAGCCAGGCCTAGAACCCAGGTCTCCTGACTCCCAAGCTAGTGCTCTTTCTTTGTAAAGGCATAGAAAAAACAAAGCTGAATTGGGCTTATTGCCAAGCCCCTGCAGGAGGTCACATAGCCAAGCAGCTCTCAGAGTTCCTTGTCTATTCTTAGCCTGAACTTTTAGTGACTCTGGTCTTCAGCAGCCTTTCCCCCCCTTTTCCTTTGCATTTGATTTTTTGTGTATATGTGCTGTGTGTTTTAAATAAATGGTGCTACGTGTAGGAAATGGGTTTCAGCACAGTCCTGCTACGGAGGCCCTGAAAAGAATAAACGTGAGAGAGGGGCCCTGAGAAAACAATTGGCTTCCCTTCTCTGAAGTGACCCCAGTGCCCCAGAGCCACCCTCGGTTACCTCTCACAACTGCCAACAGAAGGCTAAGCTCCTCACACAATAAGAAGGAAATCACTAGAAAGAATTTACAAGGAGAATTGGCTGTTAGTATTGGCTGCTGATGCCTCACTTTGATGAAGACCAAAAATTAGTTCTTCCCAAGCTGTGGTTCCTCTTCTAACTTCTACTTCAACTTCCCACCTACAAGATGTTTATCAGTCAGCCATCAAAAATGAACTAAACCTCCTTTGTCATACAAAATTCTAGCTTCCCCAAACCTTTCTCCACCTTGCCAATACTTAACTCTGAGCGAGTAATTTAAGCAGCTACTGACTTTCGGTTATTTGGAAAGGACTAGAAACAGAGGATAGAAGATAGCTAATGTTGCAAAAGTATAAAATGATCAATGAGATCAACAGTTCTACATCAAATTCAAAGAAGGCAGAGGCTTCTCTGGGCTAGGCAAGGTCAAAGCCAATCAGGGAAGCAATTTGAACCAAGGCTTGTGTATAGTTATCTACTGCTATATAACAAATTACCCCACTTTCTGTATTAGTTGTCTACAGCTGAGTAACAAATTACCTTCAAACTTAGTGGCTTAAAACGATAAATATTTATTATCTCACAGTTTTCATGGGTTAAGAATCTAGGTACAGCTTAGCTGGGCTCCTCTGGCTCAAGGTTTCTCATGAGGTTGCAGTTAAGCTCCAAGGCTGAATAGGGAGGGTAGAGGAGAAAACAATTTCAAGCCCACTGAAGAGGTCATTGGCAGGCCTCAGTCCCTCATAACACAGGCCTCTCCACAGAGCTGCTTTAAGACTTGGTACTGGCTTCCCCTGGGTGAGAGACTTAAGAGAAACCAAGATAGACGCTTTGGTCTTTTTGTAACCTAAGCTCAAAAGTGATATCCCATCACTGTTGCTGATTGTTTTCATTAGAAGCAAGTCACTAGGTTCAGCCCACATACAAGTGTGTGAATACCAAGAGGCAGAGATCATTGGGGGTCCTCTCAGGGGCTAACTACCACACTTTGCTGGATGGATAGGATTAAAATAAGGTATAGAAAGCAATCCAGGTAGGGAACAAGAGTGAAAGTACAAAGTTTAGAAAGGTTTCACTGGCGGGGCGCCTGGGTGGCTCAGTTGGTTAAGCAACTGCCTTCGGCTCAGGTCGTGTTCCTGGAGTCCCAGGATCGAGTCCCACATCGGGCTCCCTGCTCGGCGGGAGTCTGCTTCTCCCTCTGACCCTCCCCCCTCTCGTGTGCTCTCTCTGTCTCTCATTCTCTCTCTCAAATAAATAAAATCTTTAAAAAAAAAAAAAAAGAAAAAGAAAGGTTTCACTGGCATGATTTGTTTGGAGAAAGGCATTTGAATAGGAGTTGTAGAAGGTAACTGAAGAGGTTGTCAGGGCCCAGACTGAACTGGATTTTTAAATGTCAGGCCATAGAATTTATTTTTATCCTCAGGCTCTTGTCTATATTTCCCCCATTCAACTGATTTAGAATAGAAATTGGCATGAAGTAAGTGATCAAGAAAATCTGTTGAATGAATAAACCTATGAAGTTAATGTGTAGGGAGTAATGCAGAATTGCCAGATTTGTCTTTTTAATTCTGACAGAATTCAACCTCAAAAGAAGCCCACATAATTACTCTTGGAGCTCCCAACCAAGATTTAAACTTTGTCTCCGATTTCTAAGGTATCATTATTCAAATTACCTAGCACATCACAAAGAGTAAAGTTAAGCTTTACTCATGGGCCTACATCTTTCCCTTGTACTAAAAGCTCTTTAAACAGTTTATCATTCTGTTGAGCTTCAGAATCTTGGTATATAGGCAAAAGAAAACAAACAGTGTCTAAGAGCAGACAAAGCTGGTTTCCATTCACTCAGCCATTCAAGCATAATCCATTAACTAGACAGGACAAGCTTCTAAAACCCGATCCTGACCACCAGCCACATGGCCTCCTCCCTTTGCTGGCTGGCCAGAGTGCCTCTAGGAACCATTTTTGTACATTATCCTTCAGTATGAAGGGAGAATTTGTTCTGGGGAAGCAGAGCTGTTAGGTGAGTGTACTAGCTTGCTAGAGCTGCTGTAATAAAATACCACAGAGCAGGGGGCTTAAAAAACAAATTTATTTCTCACAGTTCTGGAGGCTGGACGTCCAAGATCAAAGTGTCAGCAGGTTTGGTTTCTCCTACCTCTTCTCTCCTTGGCTTTGCAGATGGCCACCTTCTTGCTGTGTGCTCCCATGGCCTTTTCTCTGTGAGCACACATCCCCTGGTATCTCTTCCTCGTGGTATAAGGACACAGTCCTATTGGATTAAGGCTTTACTCTTATGACCTCATTTAATCTTAATCACCTCTTTAAAGGCCCTGTCTCCAAACACAGTCCCACTGGGGGTTAGGACTTCATTATAAGAATCGGGGTGGGGGGCACAATTCTGTCCATGACAGTAGGCAAGGTTTACTATACATGTGCTTCCCATCACCTCATCCATCTCTTCTAAAGGAATGATATTCTCTCATTTGTAGAGATGGTGATCAATAATTCTTAAAAATTCTTCACATCCACTGTCTCACGTGACATTACAGTTACCTCCAAGAAAGCAGAGGTGGCGGTTACCTCTCCTCTACAGAATTGGAAACCACCGGGATGAGGGTTCACAGATTCTCCCAATCACAAAGTCTAGAATCCGGTTTCTGGCTCCTGCGCCAGTCTTCTTTATGCTCAGCGTTGGAGTTATCTGCTCTTGACCACTCAGGAGCAGCCCATGAAGCATCCCTGCCTAGATTCTAACTGCCCACATCTTCTTCCTCCTGCCCTCCTCCATCAAAATTTACCTACCTTTCAAGGTCCTTCCACTTGATTTTCAAAGTGACAACTAGATGGCTGGAAAAAAAAACAACCCTATTGTTAATGACCACGTTGATTTGTTAGTGAAAGATTACTTAGGGGGGATCCTGGCCAAACAGATTAACAATCTATATTTTATAGCTTGCAAAACATTTTCTTCACATACCACATCTAACTTACTTCCATTCTAACCAAAATTCTGTGAAGTAGATGCTATTATTATCCCTGCTTTTTAGAAAAAGAAACAGCCTCAGAGATTAGGTAGCCAGCCTAAAATCACACAGGCAAGTAACAGAGGTGGAACTTGAACCAAATGCTATGTGCTCTTTTTACTTTGTCTTACTCCACTGCCAGACTTTACCAGTTTGTTCAGAATAGTATCTTTTTTTTTTTTTAAGCTTTTATTTATTCATTTGAGACACAGAGATAGAGCATGAGCAGGGGGAGAGGGAGAAGCAGGCTCCCCGCTGAGTCAGGAGCCCGATGCGGGGCACAATCCCAGGACCCTGGGACCATGACCTGTGCCGAAGGCAGACGCTTAACCATCTGAGCCACCCAGGCACCTCCAGAATAGTATCTTGTTACACTGATGTTTTCCTCTAAGTATTTTGAGATGTGGCTCCTTCCCTTCCCTGTCTAATCTGTGTTGACCTACCATCTATTGAGCTTCCACAGTGTTGGGACTTGAGGCCAGTTCCATTCCTCTTTAGCTGGGGTGACCACAAAGACTTTTTTTCCTTTTCACTAGGCTTTTGTTTCTTCATCTGTAGTTAATTTCATTGACTGGGGTCATTTTCTGGTTTGAAGAGCCTAATGAACTGTCTTTATCTTCCATTTCACTCATTCAACAAATAGGTATTGAATACCTGCTATGTACCAGGCACTATGCTAGGTACTTTTTTTCCTCCTTTTTTCATTTCTTTTTAATACAAATTTGGATCTTTGGATGCGTCCTGCCAACAGAAAACAACAACAGCAGAGAAAACACAAAAGAATGAAAAATAAGAAAGGAAAAAACCCCCCTCAAAAGGTTCTTCTCCTCCTCACCCCTTACACATTTGGGACCATAGCAGGTTTACGGAATGCAATATACAGCCAACAAAGAACAAGACAGACACGGTCCCTGGCCTCAGGGAGTTTACTGTCTTACCAGCTAGGAACGGACCCTGGAGATCATGGAGTCAAGTCCTTTAAGGAAAGAGAAAAGTGAGCCATGAGGGTGAGTAAACTCTCCAGGGTCACAAAGCAGTAAGTGTCAGAGGGGGATCTAGGAAGCTGGGTCTTTTCATTTCTAGTTTAGGGTGTTTTTCTTCCACACAATACCTTGTATTGAGATCTGGCCCCATGCTGTGCCGCCCCTCAGGGTGGTAGCTGACAACAGGACTCAGTCTCAGAAACTTCCCCCATGGAGTCTCCATTTCAACCTCCAGAAGCAGAAACTTTCCAGTTTTCACTGAAATTTAAGACACAAGTGTCTAAGAATCAAAGTCTGATGCTCCGGGTATGAACCAACCCAGAAGCAGGACTGCCTTCTCGTTCTTTTCATGCTGCCAGCCCCAGAGTCTGTCTGTCACTTAGCAGAGCGCATAGTTTTCTGTCCCACTCACTACATCTCTATCCCTTGCTCTTCTCCAAATTAGGACCTGAAGCAGCTGGCTGTAGATCTAGGCCCTGCTCACTCGGCATTCTATAGACATTTATTCACAAAACCCTCACAGGATTGCCCAAGGTGAGACGCTGAGAGTTAGGCTAAGCAACTAAGTCATCGAGGCAGCAGTAAGCACAGGTGTGGGGTTAGCCCCCATGCTACCTCCCTAATGGAAGCACCTTCACACATGTGTTTCGCATGACCAGCAGCTCAGCAAACCTGGCACCAGCAGGTTAGCACATAGATGTGGGACACCTGCAGGCTCTGTAGACCCTCAGTAAGTGTTAATGTCACACTACTCATTCACCACACTCATTTTTAAATTATTTTTAAAATTTTATCAACGTTATACCAGGCACATAATTTAAAAAGTCAACCAGTTCTACAAGGTTAATTAAGACAAAGAGCAGTCCTCGGCCTCTCTCTACCTACTCCCCTCCCCCCATTTCCCTTTCCCTAGAGGGACCATTTTCAACTTGTTTAAGTAATTCTTTTACCTATCTATAAATAACATGTTTGTGTTGCTACTTCCTGATTTTTCAGTTCAGGCATTATCTGTTGACTTACCACAATGGGGGAGGTGAGGATTCAGCTCCCTTTTCTCCGCTCCCCCCTTTTACGTACATGCACGCTTCCCAGACCCCCTTACTCTCTATATAGTTATATGGTAATTTTTGGTAGATCAATAATTAGTGCCCTTGTTATTAGGACAATGTAATGCCACTCACAGCTGAGCCACATAGTCAACCATGATTGTTTCTCTTTCACAACGTTATCTTCTTGTTTGATTATTTTGTTTTTTCATACACGTAAGTTTCTAAGATCTTATCACTAATTAACCTTAAACTCTGCCAGTTACCCCGGTGTCTTCTCAGTTTGTTCTTGAGAAGGTCTCTTGGAGCCTTCTCTCCTGCTCCGAGTGGGGGGAGACCGCACAGCTGCCACCCTGGAACCTCCCTTTACTACCATCTGGGGAATTCCCTTGCCTCTTTCCTGTGTTGGATCACCTGTTTCTGGATCTTGTGTCTTCTCATTTCCTGCTTTCTTCCCTCTTTTTGATGACATATTTTCTACAACTTCCTGAGAGTTCATGAGAGGGAAATTTTTTGAAATCGTGTGTGTCCGACTGCCTCAGAACGTTGATAGCCTGGCTCCATTGTCTTCTAGCTTCCAGGGCTGTGGTTGAGGACAAAGCCCTTTTTGCATGTGACCTTGTAGGATTTCTTTGTCCCCCGTGTTAAGAAATTTCACAGTGACATACCTGTTGTGCTGGCCCTCAGTGGCCCTTTCAATCTGAAAACTCATGACCTTTGATTCTGGAGTGTTTTCTTGAATTAATTTGTATCTGTTGTATTTCTAAAACTCTGTGATTCAACTGTTCAGATGAATTTTTTAAATTTTTTTTTTTTAAGATTTTATTTATTTATTTCAGAGAGAGAGAATGAGAGAGAGCACATGAGAGGGGAGAGGGTCAGAGGGAGAAGCAGACCCCCCGCTGAGCAGGGAGCCTGATGCGGGACTCGATCCAGGGACTCCAGGATCATGACCTGAGCTGAAGGCAGTCGCTTAACCGACTGAGCCACCCAGGCGCCCAGATGAATTTTTTATCTGTTCTTTCCTAGTTTCTATCCCTGTATTTTTGCTCTACTTTCTGGGAAATTTCCTCAATCTGTCTTCTAATCCTTTCATTAAGGTTTTCATTTCTGATGTCATAATTTTTCTTTCTAAGAGTTCCCATTGGAGACTTTGCCCTTGGGGGGAAAAATCCCTCTTTATGGAGTTTTAGATACAGTGAAATTAGATGCATGTATTTAATCCATTATTTTTGCCCAATATCTCTGTATATGTTGATTATTTAATAATTCCTGCCTTGTATTTGTATCAAATCCTTTAGGTTTTAATAATGGTTTTCTATTGGTTTATATATTTGACCCTTGTAATCGAGACTGTGATATCTGGATAGGACCTTGGGATTGTCTAGTTCATCTTTATCAGTTTACGGAGAGAGTACCTGATTCTCAGAGAGATGAGGTGTGCTCTTGGAAAACACTTGTTTCTGCCAGAATTTACCAGAGGTATGTGAGATGGATTATTTGGCAGGCATACAGTACTCACATAGTTTTTTGGTTGTTTTTTTTTTTTTTCACTCTTTTCCAAAAAATGTTATTGCAGTATAACTGAAATGCAATCAGTAAACTGCACATACTTAATGTGTATGATTTGATAAGTTTGGGCCCATCTATACACTCCTGAAACCATCATCATAATCAAGATATCGATCACCTTCCAATGTTTCCCTATGCCCCTTGTCATTTCTCCCTCTTACCTACCCCCAACCCTTCCCAGGCAACCACAGATCTGTTTTCAGTCATTATAGATTAGTTTACATTTGCTAGATATAAATGTAATCATAGAATGTGATCTTTTGGTGGGGGGGTGGTGAAGGGTGGGGGGTCTGGCTTTTTTTTTTTTTTTTTAACATGTAGATTTTCTGTGTATTTTGGAGGCTATACCGAACTTTCCAGGTGGAAAGTTTACCAGCTCTACCTCCTTCTACATCCTTTCTCTTCTACACCTTCCCATCTTCCCTCTCCTGGCCGTAAGGGCTGCTGCCTGCAATGTTCTTGTCCTCTCCTTTCCATCCAAGCCTGTTCTCAGGAAAGGACCAATGTATTCCATTCACATTGAGGTGACTGATAAGGATTTTATATGTGTGATTTGGGCAATTGTACAGAAGACAAAA
Source organism: Neomonachus schauinslandi (assembly GCF_002201575.2). Classification (NCBI taxonomy): domain Eukaryota; kingdom Metazoa; phylum Chordata; class Mammalia; order Carnivora; family Phocidae; genus Neomonachus; species Neomonachus schauinslandi. The sequence continues at coordinate 67,037,204 of NC_058416.1, forward strand.
CCTACATTTGGATTCTGCCAAAGAAATAAGGCTGTAATGATGGATTTTCAAGTATGAGCAAGTAAGTTTGGAAGAGATTTTTGGACAAGGGCATCCCCTGAAAGTACCTCTGAAAGTACACCCTGTGTAACAGAGTCCTTGTGTAAGCCTGACTCTGCCTATAGATAGGCAGGATGAATTGAAATCCCCTCTGGTCCCATTCAGAATTTTGGTTTCCTAAAATGTCAGCCATTTAGGAGCTAAGAAAAGAACTCATCTTGCTGGCTTTCCTTCCTTTTGGTCTATTTGGCAGAGAAAACAGTCCTATGTAGATGAAAGCTCACTCAGAAGGGCAGGGCCTCCTGTGTTTGGTCCTCATGTCTCTGGTCCAGGTAGAAGGAGGTCCATCACAGGCGGAGGAGCTTGGCGAACCGGCCTGGCTCTGAAGTTGTCTTGCCTGTCTCGCTTCTCTTCTTACTAATTTTCACATTTAATCTTTAATGCCTCATTAATTAATTCACATTTAATTCTTAACAACATTGTGAAGCAAGAGAATAGGACATATTTCTCTATTTTCAAAAATGAGAAAAGAGAGTATAACCTGCTCAACTTCAAAGCCTTTATCAGCACAAGCCCTGTCCATGGGGAACCCCAGGCTACCTGCCTGCCCGTGATGGGGAACATGGTGGTGTGAAACCTCTGGTCTACAACAGAGGAGTCAGGGCAGGGAGCAGAGTCCCCCAGCACAAACATTCCCAGTCGTTATTCCTTTCTCCATTCCGTATGTGACCATCCCCCTAGGGTTTATTATCACTTCCCATGGCCTATAGGAAAAAGCAGCTAGCCTAGGAGGGGAAGACAAGGCAACAGTCCCCAGGAATCTGTGGGAAGGGACCTATCAGATATTTCCTTGTGAGCAGGAAGCTCAGCTCAGCACAGAGTTTCGGGTTAAGGAGGAAGACAGGCAGGTTAAGGAGGAAGACAGGCTCAGTTTGACATTTGTTGAGTATGGACTCTCTGCCGAGAGGGGGCCAGAGACACAGTTCCTAACCTCAGGGTCCTTACAGGTCTTAAATAGTGGGAAGCCCAACAGTGGTTGGGAGAGGGGGAGTTGGTTGTATAGAACACCTCCTTCAGTAACTCAGGAAAGATATAACAAAGGCTAGACCAGGAGAAAAGGCACAGGGAAGAAATGTAGAAGACCAACTTGGCTAACTTCAATATTTTGTCAGGGTTGGCCAGCCCTGTCTCAAGGGACCCCAGACTGCCTGCTAGTGTTCCCGTGCCAGAGAACTCAGTGGCACAGAGGCTATAAGCAGGAGGAGGCAGGAGAAGGGAGCAGAGCTTCCAGAGTGCTGCTTCTGGTATGAGGGCCAGCACCCCCCACTCCACCACCATGCTTCGTTTATCTGCAATGACAAAACTCTCCGCGTCAGTTTTTTTTTTTTTTTACAAATTGGACATCCCATGCCCCTTTTAGCCAGAGGGCAGGCATTTTTGCATCCTGAGAATAATAAAAAGTTAATTTCTCCCTTCATATACTTGTATTTCCTTATCTTTTATTTCACTTGATTCTATTAATGAGCTCATGTAATAGCCAGGCAGCTCATGTGATTATTGGCATCAACCAAACCACAAAACTGAGACTCAGATTTTGACTTACTGAGTCACATGGAACGTTATTGGTAAAGTCAGATCCAAACACTTCACCAGCCAGAGGGGGTGGTAGCAGCTGAGGCCACGCGATCTGAGGTTGTGTGAGCAACAGAGTGCCCCCATGCTGAGAGGTGGGATAAATTCTGTATTTACCATTCTCTGAGATTATCTGTAGCCTTACATCATACAAGGAGTCAGAAGGCCAGGGTTCCCGTTCTAATTCTACCAGTCATCTGCCATGTGAACTTAGCATGACTCAACCTTTTTGGGTCTTTGGTTTCTCATCTGTAACGTCGGAATTAAAAGGACCCAGGAATGTTTTAAGAGGAAGCTGCATGTAAATTATCTCATTAAGACTATTGAGCTAAAAGTGAGGGAAAGGACAACAGCCATGAGCACTGGCACTAAAGGTAGGAATTCAAAGTATGGTCTAGAAATAGCTAGAGACATTTAACTTGGAGTACAGAATAAGTGTTGATATATCAAGTTCATTCATTTTGTCTTCCATATGATAGTTTCCTTGAAGGGACAGATTGCAGTTTATATATCCATTATACTTCTGAGAGTTGCTTCAGCTTTTTAGCATTACAGTGACACAATGAACGCCTCTGTGCATGGTTTTATTTATATATGTGTGTGTCTCTATTATATTGTATGTTTTTATTGAAGATTGAGGCCTAGAAATGGAAAATGCCAGGTCATAGGGTATTCACAGCTTCACCTATTGCATATTTCTATCTCCTCATCTCCCCACCAATACTTAAAAAATATATATTAAAATTTCAGTTTTATTATGACAAAAATAATACAAATCCTGAGCAGCCAAAAGAAAAGATGCATAAGGTGAGGTCTGGGAGGGCCCCAAACTTGAAACTTCTGTGTTGTCTCCCCATGGAGTCAGGAGGAATCACCCTCCCAGCACATCAATGTATAACAATATGCACCAAGCATTATTAATCAGGGACCATGCCTTATCCAGTGCTCACTGTCACCCAAGCTTTTTACTTTTTTTTTTTTTTTTAAGATTTTACTTATTTATTTGAGAGAGAGAGAGAGAGAGAGAGAAAAAGCATGAGCGGGGTGAGGGGCAGAGGCAGAAGCAGACTCCCTGCGGAGCAGGGAGCCTGATGTGGGGCTTGATCCAGGGACTCTGGGATCATGACCTGAGCTAAAGGCAGACGCTTAACCTACTGAGCCACCCAGGTGCCCCCAGAGTTTTACTTTTATTGGACTTTCATTACATAGGCTTGTTGAATTCAGTCCCCAGGGCTCTCCCTTCCCTGAAGGTCACACTTAAAGCCCCAACCCCCTAATCACATGATTGGACCCTACCAACACTTAATTTGTTGAGTAACTATGAATGGGTGCAAAATATATTTTAATTTGCCTCTCCCTAATTACTAATGAGATTGAACTTCTTTGTCATTTTTTAAACTTTCTTTTATTGAATACATTTGACATGTAACATTGTATAAGTTTAAGGTGTATAGTTAGTTACTTCAATACGTTTATATATTGTAATATGATTGCTGATGTGGGGATATTTATCATATCACATAATTATAGTACAATTTTATTATCTTTATCATTATACTGTACATTAGATCTCTGTGGCTTATTTACTACTCATTACAGGTTTGTACCATTAAGCCCCATCAATCTTTTTTTTTTTTTTTAAAGATTTTATTTATTTTTCAACAGAGAGAGAGAGACAGTGAGAGAGGGAACACAAGCAGGGGGAGTGGAGAGGGAGAAGCAGGCTTCCTGCTGAGCAGGGAGCCTGATGTGGGACTCGATCCCAGGACCCTGGGATCATGACCTGAGCTGAAGGCAGACGCTTAACGACTGGGCCACCCAGGCGCCCAGCCCCATCAATCTTATCCCCCCAACTCCTAGCCCTTGGTAACCACCATTTACTCTCTGTTTTTTACAGGCTTAACTTTTTTTAAATTTAATTTTTTTTATTTTTTTTTCCCAAAAGATTTTATTTATTTAACAGAGAGAGATACAGCAAGAGCAGGGAGCCCGATGTGGGACTCGATCCCAGGACCCTGGGACCATGACCTGAGCTGAAGGCAGGCATTTAATGACTGAGCCACCTGGGTGCCCCTAAAATTTTAATTTTTTTAAAAGATTTTATTTATTTGAGAGAGAGAGAGCACAAGCAGGGGGAGGGGCAGAGGGACAGGGAGAAGCAGACTCCCTGCTGAGCTGGGAGCCCAATGTGGGTCCTGGGATCATGACCTGAGCCAAAGGCAGACACTTAACCAGCTGAGCCACCCAGGCGCCTGGTTTAACTTTTTAAGATTCCACATATAAGTGTTATCATACAGTACTTGTCTTCCTCTGCTTGACATAGCATAAGGTGCTCAAACCATCCATGTCACAAATGGCGGGATATCCTTTCTCATGGCTAAATAATATTCCATTATGTATATGTACCACATCTTTTTTATATATTCATTTGTTGATGGACATTTGGGTTGTTTCCATATCTTGGCTATTGTGAATAATGCTGTGATAAACCTGGGAGTAAAGGTCTCTCATCGAAATCTTGTTTTCATTTCCCTTGGGGAGATACCCAGTAGTGGAATTGCTGGATTGAAGGGAGATCTATTTTTTTTTTAAGATTTTTATTTATTTATCTGACAGAGCGAGAGCAGGAGCACAAGCAGGGGGAGTGGGAGAGGGAGAAGCAGGCCTCCCGCGGGCAGGGAACCCGATGCAGGGCCTGATCCCAGGACCCTGGGATCATGACCTGAGCCGAAGGCAGACGCTTAACGACTGAGCCACCCAGGCACCCCTATTTTTAATTTTTTGAGGAAACTCCATATTGTTTTCCATTGTGGTTAGACCAGTTGACATCCCCACAAATGATGTATAAAGGGATTGAATTTACTTTCACATGCTTATTGGTCATTTAGGTTTCTTCTAAATTACCTGATCATAACTTCACTCATTTATCTAATAGGTTTTTTTATTTTCAGAGGAGTTATATTTTATAGACACTAATCCTTTAGTGATTACTGACTATATATAATGCATTGCAGATACCTTCTCCTAGTCTGTAGCTTTTCTTTGCCCTATCTTTATGTTGTTTTCGTTGGGAAAAAAAAAAGTTTTTAAAATTTTCAATTAGTCAATTTAGCAGCATTTGGTTTTATAGCATTTGCTTTTGTGTGTTAAGAAATCCGTCTTTTGGGCGCCTGGGTGGCTCAGTTGGTTAAGCGACTGCCTTTGGCTCAGGTCATGATCCTGGAGTCCCGGGATCGAGTCCCGCATCGGGCTCCCTGCTCAGCAGGGAGTCTGCTTCTCCCTCTGACCCTCCTCCCTCTCATGCTCTCTGTCTCTCATTCTCTCTCTTGCAAATAAATAAAATCTTAAAAAAAAAAAAAGTAAGAAATCCGTCTTTGCAGAGAGCCTGGTTGGTTCCATTGGTTAAGCATCTGACTCTTGATTTCAGCTTAGGTCATGATCTCAGGGGCGTGGAATCGAGCCCCACATTGGGCTCCGTGCTTAGCATGAAGTCGGCTTGAGGATTTCTCTCCCTCTCCCTCTGCCCTTCCCCTGCTTGTGCTTTTTCCCTCTCAAATAAATAAATCTTTAAAAAAGAAATCCATCTTTGCCCAGAGATCATAAAGATATTTTCTTTTTTTTTTTTTTATTTGAGAGAGAGAGACACAGCGAGAGAGGGAACACAAGCAGGGGGGGGAGTGGGAGAGGGAGAAGCAGGCTTCCTGCTGAACAAGGAGCCCGATGCGGGGCTCGATCCCAGGACCCTGGGATCATGACCTGAGCCGAAGGCAGACGCCGAACGACTGAGCCACCCAGGCGCCCCATAAAGATATTTTCTGATATTTGCTTTTAAAAGCATTAAAGTTTTTTTCCGACTTGTATTTTGTTCTCAGCTTTGCTATCGCATATCGAAACTCCATTTTCTTACAATCATTTAATGAATACTCCTTCCTTTTTCTGTTGCTTGTGATGTGACCTCTACCACACGACACATTTCCATACACAGACAAATTTGCATCTAACCTTTATATCCCATTTGCTCTGTTCTTTGCCTGTTCCTGTACCACATTATTTTAATTACTTGGGCTTTATGCTTTAGGTATCTGTTAGGACAAATTTTCACACTCTTCAATAGGAAGAAAATTATTGTGGCTCTTCTTGGCCCTTTTTCTTTTCACACAATCTTTTGGATCCAAATTGTCAAATTTCATGAAAAATTCTATCAGGATTTTTAAGGGAATTGTACTTGATCTCCAGACTGATTTGGAAATAATTGTGTTTTATGATACTGACTCATCCCATCCATGATCATGGCCCAACTTCGTTGATTGGAGTCTTCTTTTGTGTGTATATTTGTCAGATTTATTCCAAGGTACCTTCTAGTTTTTGTTGCTGTTATAAATGATATATTTTTAAATTACTTCTTATAGTAGTTTTTGATGGTAGATAGAAACACTATTGATTTTTTTATATTGATTATATCCAGCAGCCTTGGTGAAGTCTCATTAGTTCCATTAATACTCCAAAGACATTTTTTGGATTTTTCTATGTAGATAGTTAATTCATCTGCAAATAGTATCACTTTTTTTCTCTTTCCAGTCTTACATCTTTTCTTTTCATGTCTTACTGTGATCTCTAGGACCTTTAGTACAATATTGTATAGAATAATGTGTTTGGTCTTTACTAGAAAGAAAAGTCTAATAGTCCACCATTGAGTATGATGTTTGATATATAGTTTTGAAAAATCCCCTTTATTGAGTTAAGAAAATACTTTTATATTTCTGGTTTGCTAAGAGTTTTCACTATGAATGGATGTTGAATTTTAAATCAAAATCATTTTCTCCATCTGTTGTGAAACTCCTGTAATGTTCTTTAATTTATCAGTATGAATAACACTGATTTGTTATCTACTGTTAAGCCATCCGTGCATTCCTGGGATGAACCCTAATGAGTCATGATTTAGATTATTTTTATATATTGCTGGATATCGTTTGCTAATATTGAGTATTTTATACCTATATTCATAAATAATATTGGTCTTAAATTTTCCTCTCATGCCTTTCTTATAATACATACAGATGTAAATATACTTTTTTTTTTTTTTGAGGATTAGAGTCATTAGAATTAGAAGGGAATTTAAAGAGCATCCAGTTTGATCTCATCACCTTATAGTGGAAAAAACTGGAACTCAGAGAAAGGAAATAGCCTTCCTAAAAATGATAGAGAGTTAGAAACAGAGTTGGGACTAAAGTACTTTTTTACAGATTTCAAGTTACTTCCCACTCATGATCTCATTTTATCTCCACAACATCTCTGCAGGGAGGGTATTACTTATTGCCCCCATTTATGGATGGGCTAACTGAGGTCCGGAGAGATCCCTTCATGAGTTATGTGACACAGCAGGGCTGGGACTAAAAGCCAGACTTCTGACTCCTAGACCTGAACCTCCTCTCAAATTTCTTTTGTTTTATGTCCATCCCCACTGACAGATCCACTTACTTATTAGCCTGAAATGAAGGAAACCCTGAGACCTGCATCTAAAACTATTATTTTGTAAGAGTCCAGCAATATTTTCACAGACATTTCAAACAGATGGCCCATCTGCAGATAACCCTCATTAGGCAGGGATGAGGGCTTCATGTTCCCCAAGGATGATCTTGGTAGAGGGACACCCTTGAGGCCAGAATAACTCCAGGGTCTCCAAGAATGTCCCCTAATGCGAAATAGGTCCAAAGCCCCTAAGTGGAATCTTTGTTATAGGATCAGACCACAAGGTCCCTAAGGGGGACCCACAGAATGGGGGCTCCAGTTTTCCTTCCATCTCCCTCCCCTACTGTCTGGCCCCCTACCATCTGGCCACCACCACCCCTCCCCCATATGTCCAGCAAAGTGCTTCCTGCACCAGTGCTTTTGTTTTGCTTGTGCTATTTGTGTCTGCTTCTAACAGCTGGCCCCAGCCTGGCAGCCTCTAGCTCTGAGGATTATCCAATTATCCCATTAGCCCAGCATGTCCTTCCTTCCTCCAGAGCTATTAGCTCCCCATCTCCCTCTCTCTCTCTCCCTCCATAGCCTCCCTTGCTCCTTCCCTAGCCAGACCTAGGGCTGGGTCAGTCCCCAGTCACCTAGACTCAGAGAATACTAGAGCTGGAAGGGACATTTGCATCTATCCATCTGCTTTATCGTTTTGCAGGGAAGGAAGCTTGCCTGCCATACCCTAAGTCACATGACCCATCATAACAGTGAAGAAGTAAAACCCGGGTCTCTTGACCTCATGGCTACACTCTTCCTCACCACATCTGGCCAGCCAGCCTTATCAAGTGCTCACTATGGTTAGCCCTGGGATGGAGGAGATACCATCCCTATTCCACTCTCTGGGAATCTATGGTTGAGATTAGAATTTATGGTCTAGGTAGGGAGATAGAACATACACTGGGAAAAACCAGCACATTATCCAGGAGCTAAGTCATACCTTAGCAGAAGAAGAGATGTTTCCAGAAATAGGTGACAAAATTCTGGAGCATAGGACAGACAGTGCTAAAGGGAAGTCGGAAGAGGGACAAGAGGCTGTCAACAGAGGGTTCAGAAAGGCCCTGTGGAGGATAGGGCTCTTCGGGTGGTGGCTGAAACGTGAGAAGTGTTTAAAGTAGGGGAGATTCAGGGCGCCTGGGTGGCTCAGATGGTTAAGCGACTGCCTTCGGCTCAGGTCATGATCTCAGGGTCCTGGGATTGAGTCCTGTATCGGGCTCCCTGCTCCTTGGGAGCCTGCTTCTCCCTCTGCCTTTCTCTCTCGCTCTGTCTCTCATGAATTAAAAAAAAAAAAAAAAATCTTAAAAAAAAAACATTTAAAGTAGGGGAGATTCAGAGGGACAGCACTCCTAGTAGAGGCCTCCCTGAAAGGGAAGGGGAGGGAATGGGTTAAGAAGATGGTAGCCGGGGGCGCCTGGGTGGCTCAGTTGTTAAGCGTCTGCCTTCGGCTCAGGTCATGATCCCAGAGTCCTGGGATCGAGCCCCGCATCGGGCTCCCTGCTCGGCGGGAAGCCTGCTTCTCCCTCTCCCACTCCCCCTGCTTGTGTTCTCCCTCTCACTGTGTCTCTCTCTGTCAAATAAATAAATAAAATCTTAAAAATAAAATAAAATAAAATAAAATAAAATAAAATAAAAAAAGAAGATGGTAGCCATTCAGTTGGGCTCAGTCAAGGCCCAAGTGGGGAGACAAGGCTGGAGAGTAAAGCTGTGACCCCAAACGCCATACCAAAGAGTGAGGCTTGATCTGATCTACATTTAGGGCCCACTAAATATTCTGGAGCAAGGAAGGGACATGACGGGAGTTGTACACAGGGGAGATTTATCTGACTGTGGGCTGAATCAATATGACAAAAAGAGACAAATGCAGAGAAGTCAGCATGGAGTTTATCCAGGTGGGTAAGAGATGACGAGGCTTCAGCTAACACCATGACTTGGGGCATGACTGGTGGTAGAACGGATGGAACAGATTCGGAAGGTGTTTGGAAGAAGAATTAGCAGGGTGCAATAGATTGGATTTGGGAAGATAAAGCAAGGACCCCCCCATTGGTAGGATTAGGGAAGTTAGAAGTAGCAAATGGGAAGTAGGGGGTAGAAAGGAGGAGGTGGGTAAGGACTCTCCTGTACTTACCCTCTGGCATTCACTGGGGTTTTGTAAGTTGGCAAAGTTTGCTTAACCCTGTGCTGGGTGAAACCTTATGTCCCCCATGTCCAAGCCCTCTGGTTTCTCTACCAGACGTCCACAGCCTGACCCAATAAGTCATGCTACCCCCACCAGACAGCAGTGTGCTCATCTGGGGAGACAGCGCTGTCACCACAGGTGGTTCTGGTGGGAGGAATTCAGGCCTCGGGTATATTCCATTGATACAACCAGGTCATCGCCTTCCACCTATATAAACTTAACTCAGGTGACCACTTTATTTTTTTAATATTTTGTCATTCCCTCCTTCCGATCACCTGTCGTATCCCCCATTCCTGCTTTCAGCTTTTAGGATCCTAAAACTGGTGATTCTGGCCAAGAAAGATGAACCATCCTCATCTGACCTTGTGCCCTCGAGGTTCAGGCGAGGCTCCTCCAGGGCCTGCAGGGGTGTCCAGGCCCCTTCTTGGCCAGTGAGTGCCTGAGTGCTCTCGGAACCCACTGACGACCCAGCCATGGGTCTCCAGCTGTTGAGGGTGGCCTCAAACATGACGTAGTTATTCCACCAGAGCTCCTGTGAGCCGCAGAACTCCAACAGCTTGCTCTAACCAAGCCCGGTTGTTCTGTTCTAACCAACCTCATTCCTTGTTCTGGTCTGTTCAGCTGCTGCCACAGCACTAAGTCCTCTCCTCCCATTTTCATTTTCCAGCTTCCAGACCCTCCCCGTCCTGATCGCCTTCCTTCAGCCATTTGTTAGTTCTGCTGGGTGTAGCTCAGAGACTACCATCTCATGGCAGGCACAGTCACATACGGTATTTCAGCTTGTCAGTGATCAGCTGTGGTGTTGAGAATAGCACGAGTCTCCTGCCATGAGCTGGGAGTGAGCTCCTTCAGCCTGGGGCCCCTAGGGACTGTGGTGTGATACCCCTTGAGGCCATGGTCCCCTGTCTCTAAGGCATTTCCCACCGGGCTAGCCTGTGCTGAATGAACTTAGCAGCTGAAATGTCCATGTTGTTTTGACGTGAAATGATTGGTCTTCGTCCTGTACATTTGCTTTCTCAAACTCAGTGGAGGACTTTACACTGATCTCTGTTCAGTATTATCTCTCTGGCCCCCTGATGTGATTTTGAATTCTGTCAGCCCAGACTAGACCTCTTCTCTGTTCACCTCTTTGATAAGCCCTAGTTCCCCTGGATTCAAGACTTTAGTGAAAATATGGGACAGGACGGGTCTGAGGATAGCAAATGATCCGTAGTCAGTGCTCCTTGCCTAAGTTGTCTGCCAGTTCCCACACCTACCTCCTGGGCCCTACAGACACCAGATGCCTGGCTTAAATTCACACTCACCACATTTCTTTATCTGGCGATGGCTGGTCCATGTCAGTAAACAGAGTATAGAAACCAGGTAAGCAGCCCTTTTCCCTCTTCCATCTTTCTTCCCTTCTGGCCTCCTTTCTACTCTGGTCTCAAGAACACTGAAGCTATGATTGCTTGCCTTCTTGTGTTTTCTGAACTGAGAATGGTTTTGTTATAGCACGAATAATAACCTGGGCATTTATGTCACACCTACCTTCTGAAGCACTTTCACATTTACTGTCATGTTCTATCTGAAAGTGGGCATGGCAGCTCAGAGAATGACTTGCCCACAGTCAGAGAGGAAGTCAACAGCAAGGCCAGGGTAGAGCCTGGTGCTGAATCCCCATTAGAGTTCGGTGGAGCAGGGTGGTGGTTGGAAGGAATGAGCAGAGGGATTATTTCACATCTCTGAACTATGCAGGAAAGAGAATCAAGCCGCAACACCAAGAGATAGTCTGGGGATGACTGCAGAACTCCTGACCTGCTCTCTCTAATTCCCCTGAAGGCTCTGCATCTGATGGAACAGTTGTAATGCTGGGCTCTGGGCCTGAATTTTCCTAAGAAAAAACTAGATCATTTTAAAAAGTCCTGTTTAACTTTAACAATTCCAAAAATCTTGGAATCTAAACCAGGCTCTGTCCCCCTCACTCCCCTTTCCAACCCAACTAGAAAATGTGGGTGGATTGAGAACAGAAAGGAAAGATCAAAACTGTGACAACCCTCTGACAACATTTTAACTTGAAAATTGCCTCTGTGTAGGCAGATGTAAATCAGGCGCACATTTACTCAGCTGCTTCTTGTTCTTATCTCCTACTGAACACCTTGAAGATACGGGCCCTGGAGTTGACCACTGGCCTTTAAAAGGCTAACTCAACTTCAGCCTCCTGATTGCCCAGTTGTATGCAACTTGTTCCTCCTCTAAACCTCCAGCACTTGTGTCCCACTCATGGCCCTCACCTCTGGCCACCCTGACAGGCTGCATCTAGCTTAGTTTCCTTAGTTGGTTGTTGGCTCCCTGTGCACCCCTGCTGACCCCCCTCCAGGCTTAGCATTCATCAATAGGTGCTCATTAAGTTGTTGAGAGCGGAACAGAGTCAGGAGATGGAGCTCAAGTTCTAGCCTGCTCTGTCCTATCCAAGCCCTTGCTGAGAAGTTAGCTGGTCATCAGGTGCTAGTCTGATGGCTAATTCTGCAAAATCACACATACACATAGACACTTCCCTTGGGCAAAGCAAAGAATTGTGGACAGTTCCATGCAAAGCATTTTCCACTGGCAGGGAAAAAATCCTTCTGTCAGAGAACACTGGGTCTGTCTCACCGGTCGCCTGCCCAGCCCCATTCCGATACCCTCAGCCTGGCCTCTCTCTGCATCCAGCCCTTCTCTAAGCCTGACTAGTGGGAGGGCAGGGGGGCTTGTGGGAAAGCTCTGCTGAGCTGCTCTTTCTCCTCTGGCAGAGGAAAGGGTCAGGGCAGAGCATCTAGAATGGTGCCTCCTGTACCTAGGCTCTAGGTTCTGCATGCCTATCCTTGTCCTTTGAGGTTGTCTGAGTCATCTGACATTCTCCTGCCCCCTTCTGGCTCTGCAGCCTGACAGGGGCTGTTCCAACAGTGACAGTCACAGCTAATGATGAGTGACAGCTGTAGTGAGGGGTGCCTAGGGACAGAGGAGGGGTTGGAGTGAGGGGGCGGGGAGAGGTGATAATCTGACACTCTTATAGAGCACCATCCACTTTTCAGAGTAAATAAAGACCTGAGAGGGACTGGCTTTTCCCATAGCTGACCTCAGTCCCTGCCAACACCTACATAACCCCTTCCATCTCGGAGGGCTGTTGCCAGGCTCAGGCAGCACTTGGGCCCAGCACAGGCTCTCGGGGGTTTGCCCACGGGAGCAGCCACACCAGCTGTTATATGGCACAACAGGATAGGAGCTGCATTCTAGGCACAGAATGCCACACTGACACCATTCCTTTAGCCCCAAGCATGGGGGCAAATTGCACAGAACCATTCCCTCTCTCCAGGCACCTGGCTTCTGAGACCCGCCAGCTCCTGTTTTCCAACCACAGTTGAAAAGAAGACCATGGTCCCAGCTCTGGTAGATCCAGGGGGCATCATCACTCATTTCCTCTTACTCTCCAGGCTGTCCCTCATCCCTGCTCTGCTGTGGTTTGTCACTAGAGCTTGCCCCTTGCCTGCACATATGGAACTGAGGCTCTATGTCACTTCCCAAGTGGTTCTCTGGAGCCCAGAGCATTTTGTGTGAGGTCTCCTAGAGGAAAGGATTTTAATACAAGTGGGGAGAGCCGCAAAGGAAGGGTTTCAAGTGGAGGAGGGAAAGGGGAAGCTTCCAGAGGGCCTGCCTCTCATGAGGGCCAGTGATGATGAACCAGAACACAGGCTGAACCAGGCTTCTGCCCATAGGCTCCCTGGGGGCCCTGGCCATTGCTGCCATGGAGAGGGGCTCGGGCCATCACCAGAATAGGTTCTGTGATGGGACCCTTGTGCTCAGGACAGGTCTGAATGAGGCATGCTGTCCACTCTTAGCCCTTTGGGCAGAGCATGGAGAAGGCAGAGGGCCCTTGGACAGAGCTGTAGGGCTCAGAGCGGCCCTGGTAGTACCCCTGGCAGCCTGGCCTGGGGCAGACGCGTCTGCACTCCATAGGGCTGGGCCAGGCTTCACATCGACTTTATGCTGCTACTGTGGGCACCTACTTCTGTTGAAGTAGGCTTTGCCCATGTGTATGTTCGCGTGTGCACATGTGTATTCTCTTATGGTCAGAGAGTGACACATGCATCTGTTTATTTCTGTGCATGTGCTCTTATACTCTAGGCATGACTCACAGTGGGAGCCTGCATGGGGGGCGGGTATGGAGGTAGGATACTGGGCGCCATGGGGACCTGAGGAGGTAGAATTGTCTGGGCTCTGGAGCCAGGCTACGGGCTGTCCCTAAGAGCACTCGGGGATCGGTAGTACCTGGGAGCCTTTCCTGAGCCCTCGGTCCTGTCCCTCCCTAGCCCCAAAGCCTACACCCATATACTCAGTACCCAAAGCTCAGTACGTAAGAAGCCTCAGTAAAGATAGGAGAGACAATGTTTTCCTTCTCTACCCTTGTGGTTCTCTTTCTGGCCTCTTCCCACCAACTGGTCACGAGGACCAACAGCATCCATACTCTTGGCCTGCTTAGAAACAACCCAGGCACTGCTCTACCCTAAGCCCATAGTCAGCACAGACCAAAGTGTGTAGGAGAGAGGAGGGAGCTGGTGTGGACAGGGATGGGCTTGTGCATTTATCTCATGGCTGTCCATAAGAACCCCCAGGGAACTCTGGGGGAGGGGGTTAGGCTTTGGTGCTTTTCAAAGTACCTTAAGTGTTTCTTCCGTGCAGCCAGCCTAGAGGACCTCTGATTGATGTAACGGCAAAATAGAGCCTAAAGCAAATCTGTGTTGGCTAGAAGTACATATGCATCCGTGTAGTAAAGGTACAAAGATGTGCAGTGGAACCAAACGAAATCCTCAGAATGTCGTCGTTTCCAGGTGTAGGAAGCAGGGTAACAATATGGGGAGGAGTCAGATGCTTCCACTATAGTTGTAATGTTTCATTTATTGAGCAGAGTGGTGGGGACCTGGTATTATCTCATACTTTTTGGTTTGGTTGAAATAGTTCATCATTAGAGCATGGATTTTGTAGTCAGACCAGGGTTTTAGGTTTATTTCTGCCACTTACTAGCTATGTGACCTGGGGCAAGTACTTAACCTCTCTGTTCAAAAGAGGTTGTTCAGTCAGCTGTGAAATGGGGCTCCCAGGGCTGTGTGAGGATTACCTGTGAAGTTCTAACACCCCTTCCCCCTCCCTGCCTGAAGGTGTGCTTATGAGACTTGAGGCCAGACTGGCCCTCCGGCCGCAGCAGATTGCTAACTTCCCCCTGGGCCTCAAACTTGTCCAGCATGGAAGGATGACACAGCCCCAGGGGCAGGCTTCAGAGCAGGAAACCATATAAGTTTCTTTGTTGGGAGCAAGAGGTGGGGTGACTCCAGGGGAAGGGGAAGGCAGTTGAATCCTCGCCTATATCGCTTTCCACATCCCTCTGTGGCCTCTCAGCTAAGGGGTGGAGCAGGGCATGGGGAGAGTCGGCCACTCCTCTCAGGACTCTAGGAAGCAAAGAGGGAGGGAGGAGCCACACTCCACACTGAGGGAACGTCTAGGGCTAGAGGCGTCATGGCCTCTGGAGGGAGAGCAGCTGGGAAGAGCCCCTCTTCCTACAACCCCCCCCGTCTCACAGGAACACAGGTCTGGGGGCTGCTCAGGGGCATTTAGATTCTGGTGCATCCAGGCAGCCTTTTCCCTCAGAAGACGGGAGCCTGTGAGGCACCCCCAGTCAGGCAGGGTGTCTGTCTGTTCTCTATGCACAAATGCACACACTCTCTCACACATGCAATATGCACCCCATATGTATGTGTGCCAGGCATGGCTATGGAATGGGGAAAGGAACTCAGACACCATTCTCATTGGACAAGCTTAAAACACAACATGGCTCATTTTTATTTTATCTCAGAAAAAAACATTCCCTTCAGAAGGAAAGGCAGTTAGATAGGGCCTCTGACTGGGCAGCTCTGAGCTACCCAGGCACACCGCATGGTGGGCCAGTCCCCACTTCCTCCCCTGAGCCCACAGTCAGGCAGCACTCCATTACAACTCCCCATCCTTGAGCCCAGCTTTGTGGCCCCCAAAGATGGCCCTGGGACTGATAGTGTAAGAAGTGCGTGGCAGCTCATGGTAGCCAGAGAGTGCTGCCTGGGGCTCCCTGGGCTGACCCCTGGAGCAGGGTGAGCAGCAGGACTAACAACAGAGCCAGCAACCAGGGAAGGAAGATAATTAAAAAAAAAAAAAAAAAAAAAGGTATTCTTCACACTTAACATTTTCTCCTGGGAAAAAAAAAAAAGGAAAAGAAAAACGCCACCTCTGGGCACAGCAGCTCCTGAACCCTTGGAAAGTCTGGGGAGGGTGGTCTGTGTGTGTGGTAGAGGGCCTGCTGGAGCCACCCTCCCTGCCCCCCAGCCTCAGGGCCAGCCAGCCTGCTCTGCCACAGCTGTTCCGCCAAGTCAGGGTGGTACTTCTAGATGCTTCCAGAGTGGGGAACCAGGCCCTGCCCAGCCAAGATGCTCTGGTGCTGTGGTCTTGACCTGATGCAGGGCCTCCCAACATGAAACGTCCACTTCCTCGGACTCCAAACCCTTCCTACTGGGCCTCATGCTGCTCCAGCCAGGGCTCCCTCCTCTCAGTCCAAAGTGGGAACTGGCCATGAAAAGGGCCTCCAGGCACATTCACTCTTTTCCCAACGTGACTGGCTCTATCCACCAAAGAGAAAGATTTCCTTCCTGTAGGAAGGGGCAAATTCAGTGGATCATCAGGACACTCCTGCTCCACCCTGGGCCAGGGGACCCTCGAGGCCAGGGGACTCTGGGCATGCTCCCTTGTGCTCATGGCTGAGGAGCTCCACATCTGGGAGGCTCATGTCCCCATGGGACTCATGGGCACTCCCTCCACTCACCAGCCCCAGGGTGTAGCCATTGGGCCGCCGCTCAGGATGAGGGGCACTGCCATTGGCCCACACCCCAGGAGTATGGCCATTGAGGCGGAGGCTGATCTGCTCTCCATCACTGCCATGAGCTGCCAAGGCCCGGGCACTGGTGCCCCCTGCCTTGAAGGGCTCCCGCCGCCTCAGGATGTGGCTGCGGATGATCTTGCGGAAGGTCTGGCGGAACTCACGGATGCGGTAGGCATAGATGAAGGGGTTCACAACAGAATTGGTGTGGGAGAGGACGATGGTCAGGTACATGAGCTCGAGTGGGGCATGGCTACACTCTGGGCAGAAGAAAGTAAAGCAGTTGATGATGTGCAGGGGCAGCCAGCAGAGGGCGAAGAGCCCCACAATGATGGCCAGCGACTTGGCAGCGTGGACCTCCTTCTGCAGCGTGGACCGAGCCCGCTCCCCCGGCAGGGGCTGGCTCTCCATCTGCTTCAGCTGTCGCCGAGCCGCCAGGAAGATCCTCAAGTAGACGCCCAGCATGAGCAGCAGGGGCACCAGGACACAGGCAAAGAAGTTGTAGTACACCATGTAGTTCATGGGGACTACGTCCTCAAAGAGACAGGCCACCTGGCCCTCCCCGCAGCCCTTTGAGTGGTTTTGGTTCCCCTCTGGCTGACCGCAGTTGTTCCAGCCCAGCATGGGAGTCAAGCCGATGGCAAACGACAGCACCCAGCAGACTGCAATGATGCCCTTGGCCCTTGTGCCAGTCACCAAGCCATTGTACCTGGGGAAAGGAGACCAGCATCAGAGGTCTGAAAAACCAAGGCTGGGCAGGGCCAAGAGTCAGAAACCCAGAGAGGCACCCCGTCCCCCACCCACCGGCTCAAAGGTCTTGGACCGGTCACTTCCTGCCTCCTAGCCTCAGTATCCTCCTCTGTTCACTGCAGGTCCAAGCCCTGCCTTTTCCCACAGGAGCTAACAGGAGAGCAGGCTCCCTGGCAAGGAACCCATTGCATAGACATTCAGATGATTACTATATAGTATTACAAGTAGTCCTGGGACTCAATTAGTTCAGTTTGAGGGAATTTATAAGTGAGAGAACTTATCACCTCCATGTTGATCTTAGTTGATGCTAGAATAAGTTTCCCTTTAGAGTGGGAATGGGTCAGGAGTGCAAACTCAATGGCGGGGGGCAGAACCTGCCAGATCAGATTGTAGATGAGTCATGTCTCTTGTACTCCATGCTCTTCCTTCCCCACTTAACTGAAGGTCTCCAGAAGCCCCCAAGGAGAGGTGGAGGTCCTGGGCAATAGACCCTCTCTTCCTTCCAAATTCGCTCACAGCCCTCTGGAGAGACACGACATCAGTATGTCTTAACATTCAAGAGGAAAGAACTACATGAGGTACTGAGGTCCAGAGAGGAAAAATAATCTGCCTGAAATCACTCAGGACTCTAGAGAGCCAGACTCAGTCCCAAACTCACAGTGTTGACCTGATCTGCCAGCCAGGAAGTTGATCCCAGGCCCACAGAAAAGGTGGCATAGATTTTATTAAAGAATGGGCAGTCTGGGGCACCTGGGTGGCTCAGTCAGTTGGGTGCCTGACTCTTGATTTCGGCTCAGGTCATGATCTCAGGGTCGTGAGATCAAGCCCTGCGTTTGCCTCTGTGTTGGGCAGGGAGCCTGCTTAAGATTTTCTCTCTCCCTGTCCCCCCTCATCCCCCCCATGCACACCTGCACATGCACGCTCGCTCTCTCTCCAAAAAAAAAAAAAAGAGAGAGAGAGAGAATGGGCAATCAAAAAATCATCTCCCTGACTGAAGAAGGTGACCTCAGTGATCTCTGAGGGATGACCATCTGTTTAATGGTTTTGATTCTGGCAACACCAGACTGCCCTCCCCTTCACCTGGTAAACCCTACCCCATCCTTCTCATTCAGGCTAGATATCTTCCCGGAGAAGTTTCCTACCCAGGGGCAGCTAATCTCTACTCCATTTGGACCCCTGAGGCCAGGGGCCCCTTGGGGGCAGGGTTTTTCTGCATCCATCTCTGCATCACCAGCATTGAGACAGGGACACACAGTAGATGTCCTTTACTTAATTCCAGAATGGGAAGCGTCCACAGAAACTATCTAGTCCATGGATGGCAAACATGGGCCTACAAGTAAGAATTGTGTGAGGCAGGCTGGCAGGACATTTACTGTGTGTACAAGAGACGGCTTATGCTGCTCAGCCCCTGGCCGCCCATGCAGAATGTGCTTCTGGTGCCGCCAGATCTCAGAAGGGGCCGAGGAGCTGATTCTCTGGGTAAGATTGCCCGTGGTTTACATTTTGTCAACAAATTCAAATTAAGGGAAAAAAAATATCTGGTGGCCTCTGACCTCTTATCTAATCCAACCACCTCGTTTTATAGATGGGAAAACTGAAGCCTAAGGAGAGGAATGGATTTGCCGTGGACATTTTAGGAGCCCAGAGCACCCTGGGCCAAGGTAAGTGTGTCAGTTCTGAATCTATGTCAGCTTTGAATCCAAACAGTTACTGGGCAGGGCCACCCCCAGGAGCCCTCAACCCCATTTAGCAGGGGCTTGGGTGCCTGCAACAGGGCTGGGCAGGAAGAGGGTCATGGACTTGACCATTTCCACCAAGCCACAGAGAGCCTACGCTGCCCTGTTTCTTATTCTGGAGCCTCAAACACAAAGTCTCAGGCTTCCCCCCACCACCACCACTTAATACTTACACAGCACTTGCCATGTGCCAGGCAGTTTTTAGTACTCTACAAATTATAATTTATGTAATCTCATTGACTAGGAGTCTATTTTAATGTTGGTATTTTTCCTGAGAAAAGTGTATCCCTCCCTGAGTTCCAGCGCTGATGCGTTCCTGGTTTGGCCATGTTCTGTCACTCTGCATCTCTGAGCCTTAGTTTCCTCATTTGTAAAATGGGACTAAAAATCCAGGGCCTGTGAGCACTGTCCCATGAGGGCAGAATGTAAAATCTGTGGGTGGAGATTACAGGGAGGTGGATTGTGAGTGAGGGCAAGTAAGAACTTCTCAGCTGAGCTGTGCACACAAGAAATGGGCTGCTTCAGGGAAAGTGAGCTTCCTGTCATTTGAGGCAAGCAAGCAGAAGCAAGCAGTTATAGGGATGGTGTAGAGGACCCTGGAGACCACCTGCTTTGGGGATTTCCAAATTGTCCTCCGGCAGCCGACCTTCTTGCTCACATTCCCAGGCAACCACAGAGGTAGGGTGGTGAGGAAGGGAGGCAGCTTGATATTCACTGAATGAATGAGTTGGTGGGGACACCAGAGCCCAGCCCAAAGGCTTCCAGGACAGTTTGAAAATCCCTGGTCTGTTCAACTGTCTGCTTTTACAGACAAGGAAACCCATGAGGGGAAGTCTGGCACTGCATTTTAAAATGAAAGCCCTTGTGGGGACAGAAACAAACACACGTTAATAGCACTTGCCTGTGCATGCAAAGAATATCTCTGATAGGTTTCCCAATGCTGACTTCCAGGAAGAGAACTGAAGGTAGGGCAGGGGACAAAAGGGACAGTTTTTCACCATATACCTGTTGTTCCTTTTTGATGTTTTAGCATGTGCAGGTAATAATTTATTTAAATACACACACACACACACACACAAATATCAAACAGATTAATTTTGTTATTCAGAAGAAAAGTCCTTAGGCTGAGAGCCCTGGACCCAGGCAACAGCATTAGGGCCCAAATGGAATAACAGCCAAGCCACAGCCTGGCCCAGGGGCATCCCCTGGGCTGCACCTGTGACTGATGGTAGTCACATCTTGGCCTCCTGGGCCCCAGACACAGACCGTCTAGTGTAAGTGGTGCCAAAGGCACCCAGCACAACACTCTGCCATTCAGGGGAGCCCAGAGGCATCACAGGGAGCAGGTGCCAGAGCCTGCTCACCAGGTTTGGAGGTACCTCGGCATCCCTGCGTCTTCCAGCTCACAGGCTGCCCCTTCCTGGGGACTCCCCATTATCCATGTTGGGGGCTCACTCTATGATCCAGGAATACCACCCACAACTCCAGCTGGGGCTTCTTGGCATTTTCCCTACACTGAGAGAAGGTGGAGCCTTCTTTCCTAAATTGTCTGAAGGAGTCAGTGATCTGAGAACTGAAGAGCCACTGACCCATGAGTGAAACCCAAACTCTCTCCTGGGCATACGCAGGCCTGAGGCAGCCTCACACCCTCCCTGCCCTCCTGTTCTGTCTGTCACCTCTCCCTGACCCAGAGCCCACATATTCATTCCTTCCTTGGGGCCTTTGTCCAGGCTTGGCTCACTCCTGTTACACCTGCCCCCACACATACCCATCCTGTAAGACCCAGCCAGAATCACCTCCTCCAGGGAGCCCTCTCCCCCAATTCTGCCCTTCTTAGAAGCCAGGTACTTGGTTTTTGTCCCCATGGGGTGATTCACCATGTACACCTCAGGTCTTTGCACCAACTGCTGCTCCATATGTGGCCTGTTTCCCAAGGAGAGTGAGCACTCACCAGGGGCTAATGTGAGAGACAGGAGACAAGGGGCACAAAAATAAAGTCTCTCACCCTAGGCTTTCCGTCCTTTGGGGATTACAAGAGCTCCCACCTCTGCCTCTGGCCAGGCCACTTCTCACTAAGCCCTGCTGTATGTAGCCCACCAGGGTCCCTGCACTTGGGAAGGAGCACAGATTTTTCTGATACTAAATTCTCCTAAGAAAGACAGAGGGGCACCTGGGTGGCTCAGTTGGTTAAGCATCTGACTTCAGCTCGAGTCATGATCTTGGGGTCCCAGGATTGAGCCCCACGTTGGGCTCCCTGCTCAGTGGGGAGTCTGCTTCTCCCTCTGCCCCTCCCTTTGCCCCCCTCCCCGGATTGTGCTCTCTCTCTCAAATAAATAAAAAGTCTAAAAAAAGAAAGAGGGGGAGAAAGGAAAGCAAGGAAAGGAAAGGAAAGGACAAGAAAAGAAGGAAGAAGGGAAGGAAGGAAGGGAAAGAAGAAAGAGAGAGAGAACTGAAGGGTGGGTGATGCAGGCCTGGGGCTAGACGTGCAGGGCAGCAGTCAGGGGATGCGCCCTTCAGAGCAGCCAAACGCACCTACTGAGGGGAGCAGGGGACAGCATGCAGAGGAGGGGAGATTCCCAGCTGGCAGGGGACACGGGGACAGGCAGGAGCGGGCAGCCTGGGTCAGGCAGTGGCTCCAGAGCTGCCAGGAGCTCCAGGTTCTCATTTGCCTTCACCTCATTCCCCCTTGCACCTTCATGCACCTCGCCCTCCCTGGCCCAGGGCCCTTGAGGAATAAGAAAGTGGAGGGACCCAAGGAAGCCTGGAACTTCACAAAGGGCCCTGGAGGCCCCCGAGTCAGCAGACACTTTTCCTTCTCCTGCTCTGGCCTCCCCATGAGTAACACCAGGGTCATAACATCCGCCCTGGCCACAAGGCCGGGCTGTGAGGATCAAAGGAGAAACTGCGCTGATGTCCTCTGGCAACTTCGAGGCTCTCTCCCTGATGGGGAGGATGAGCATGGTCATCCCTCCAACTCCCAAATCCAAGAGGTCCAGGCTGACCCTTCCAAAGCTTTAACAAGCATTGCTCAAACGGCCAGGGTCTGGGCAGAACTAGGTCCTGCTCTGGAAGATCGTGGGAACTGGGGATACAGACGGGGCAGGGCAGGGCCAGGCTCCATTTAGGGACCCAGCTCTGAAACGCCAGTAGCTCAAGAAAGAGCTGAATCCCCATCTGCTCCATCCCACCAGCCCTCCCTCCTCCGGGTCCTATCACTCCCATCCGCTCACTGGACCCTTACAAAACCTTTGTGAGCTCAGCAGGACAGAGAGGCCTGTCCCCTTTTACAGATGAGGAAATGGGCCCGAGAGCAGCAGCTGACTTTTTATGGTCACACAGCATGTCCCATACTCCTACACCAGGAATCACTCTCTTGACTCTCAGAATACAGAGGGATGAGAAAAAGAAGCTGAGATCCTTTCAGTTGAGCCCCGATGTCTCCCTAGACTACTGTTGCCCTTTGAGTCAGGAAAGGAAGTGAAAGCGAGGTCTCTGCTTCCCTACTCAATGTATCTACCAGGGCTGGCCCAGGCCCAGCTCATGCTCAGCCTGGCCTAAAGTAGACACCGATTCTCTTTAGTCTACCTGGGATCCTGTGTTCTGAGCTGTCCCTCAGTGAGCCTGGACTCTGCACTATGAGGCCAGTCCTCTAATATTAAGGCTGGCCAGAGTCTCCTCTTTGACAAGAGTCCTAAGCTCTCCTGAGACCAGAGCACCCCACAGGGCTACACGGGGCCCAGACTCCTCCCTTCCTTTGACCAGCATGAGGAGGGTGCCTGCTTCCCGCTTTGAACCCACGTGACAGGAGTGGCCACCTACTGCAGGTCTGGGAGCCCAGGGCCACCCTGTGACCCTGTTCCCCAAAGACTGGAGTCTTGCAGTGGGTGACAGGCCACATTTCTTCCTAGGCCCAACTGTGCAGCCAACTCGTTGTGTAGGCCCTGAGGGCTGGCTCCCTTCTCTGAGTCTCATTTTTCCATCCAGAAGATGAGAGGAAATGACCTCTAAGGGCCCCCTTGGGTTTGATACTCTAAATTTCCATTCTCACTGAAACTGCTCCTCTTCCCAGCTGGGTGTGCTTGGCCAGCACGGGGCTGCTGAGGCCTGCTCCACAGGTAGGCGCTTCACCTGTTTGGGAGAATTCCCCACAGGGCCAGGTACCCTGGTCCTTTGAGACCTCCCTCAGGGTCTGCAGCCACCCAGGCTGTGGAACCCAGCTCCCAGATGTAGGGTCAAGGAGGTGGGACAGGAGGTCCCCTCCCCTCTCGCACACACACTCTGGGGGAGGGAGGTACTTCCTAGCTTCCCTCAGGGCCAGGTAGGCGGAGGCCACATTAAAGGAACTCAGCCTCAGGGAAAGTCTTCATTTACACAATCCAGGGCTGAAGTCACTTCACACAAGATTCACCATGAAAACCCCCTCCACGAGCTGAGCCTACAGCTCTCTCCAAGACCATGAGTACTTGCTGACCTGAGGAGCACAAAATTTGCATATTGGTCCAAGTGACTCACTGTGGCATTCAGCCAAGTCACTTCCCCTCTCTGGGTCATTTTCCTAATGTGCAAACTGCGGCTGGCCCAGAGGAGCTGGAGGCCGGCAGGCGGGAGGGCTTCTAGCTCTGAGGGCCTGTGGTTTCCCATGATGCCCCAGCCCACCCCAGCATCATGCTGTGTGAGAAAATGGCCCAGATGCACCGCTCAGGCCCGGGCCACATACATCTGCCAACAGCCAAAGCAGCAGCCTCAACCACGCAGCCTGGGGAAGACTGGGGAGGGCCAGGGTGCCCAGTGCCCACAGGATCAACTGGATTGGCACGACTGCTGGCCGTGTGCCAGGCCCTGGGCAGCCCCAGACTGAGCCCCCATGGAGCTGTCCTCAGCTCAAACACACAGACATCAAAGACCAAACCCTGACTCCAGGTTCACCCTGACCCTGGCTGGGCACAGAGCAGACCTTGGCACAGGCAGCCTTTTCACAGGTGTGAACCCCGGCATGAGGTGTGCCAAGGAAGAGAACAGGGGCAACCCACCGCGCCCAGCCCCCAGCTCACCGGAGTGGGATGCGGATGGCGATGTAGCGGTCAATGGCGATGGCCAGGAGGCTGAAGATGGAGCTCTGCGTGAGGACCAGGACAAAGCAGGCGAAGAAGAGACAGTTGTGGCAGGCAGCACAGAACCCTGTGCTGATGGTGATGGCGAAGGGGATAGCGAGGACTCCCACAGCAATGTCGGCTGCCGCCAGGGACACCACAAAGTAGTTGGTGACGTTCTGCAGGTTGCTGTTCAGCCACACGGCCCAGCACACCAGCACGTTGCCCAGGATGGCCAGCACGGCAATGGCCAGCTCCACTATGATGTACACCCAGGAGCCCATGGTGAGCATGGCTGCAGACAGGCAGGGTCAGCAAGGACGCGGGCCAGGCCAGCTCACGGTCCATAGCTGCAGTGCAGCTGGCCCTGCCCAGGCCCCTGAGCCCCTTCTTCACAGGAGCCAAGAGCCTCCCTGCCTGGGAGGGGGGCTCCCCAAGGGGTTTTCACAGCCCACTCTGAGTCTCCAGAAACTGGGCCCTTTTCAGGGGCCCTGGCAGCATCTTGGCTCAGCTCGGCTTCGTAGTCCCCAAGGCACCTGCCAAGGGAGAAGCCTGGTGAGGAGCTGGACCGCAAAGCGGGCAAAGCTGAAGATTCCTGGGAGCGGCCATCAGTCCCACTCACGAGTGCCCTCCCCGCAGGCCAGGCATCAGCCTGAGGACAACCCACTGTGCCCCGCCCCTCCCACCCTGGACACGGGGCTGGCCATCAGCCTCGGCCCTTGTGTTTTCTAGGGGAGACAGGAATCTTTTCAAAGTTAAGTCACCCGTGTTGTCCCCCATGCTCAGCTTCCCAAGCCTTTTGTAGCAGCCCTCAGTCTCCTGGGTCCCTGAGCTCACTGCCACCCCCAGGACCCTTCCAGAAAGGCCCCCTCACTCCTCGGCTGTCCCAGGCCCACCTACCTTCTCTCTCGGCCAGCCTCAGTCCTCTCCGTCCCCCAAGAGCTCTCCCTGGGAATCACCAGGACCTACCTACGCCGCTAGGTTAAGGAGAGGCCCAGAGACATCTAGAGCTCTGATCTGGAAGGACCTGGGTGGCCCATCTGGTCCTGTCTCCCACTGCCGGCAGGTGAGCCCCCAGGCCCTTGCTGGTGACGCTGCACAGTGTGGAGGAGCAGGCACAGAGGGGGCCCGCCCCTCAGCAACCTCTGCCAGCTGACGGCACGTCTGGGCGGGGTGGGGGGTGGCCTCCCCTCCCTCCTCCCACGCTTGCTCCCTAACCTGCTCCTCTGCCTGGCTGATGCCAGCATAGGCTAAGTTTAGTGTGGTGCTGGGCAGAAAGCAGGGTGCTTAGCCAGGACTTGCTGGGGAACTGCAGGCAAGGATGGTTTTTTCTTTTTTAGGCCTCCGTTTCCTCATTGATACCATGAGGAGATCGGACCCCAGATAGCCTCTGGGGACCGCTGCAGCCCTCACTCGTGATTCCATGAGAAGGAAATAAATAGATCTGAAAGGGCTCCCCCAAGAGTCAAAACGTCATAGAAATGTAAGGAATGACACCCCGCAGAAGCACAAGCAGAAGTCGAGGTCTTGGGCTCCCCCAGCCCAAACCCCCAGGGTTCCATTGAGCTTGTGAAATGGTCTCCATCTCCCGCTCCCAGCCCGGGGGCCTCTCCCCACTGCCGCTGCCCCCACCTGTCACACTCACAGGTGCTGCCTCACGGTGTCCCCTCATGCCACACCCACCCCCTCCCCCGGTCCTGAGCCCTCACGGGGCCCCAGGTGCCCACGGGCAGTAGCTGCTGCCTGCATGGGGACAAGAGGCCCGAAGTTGCCTTGCAGCTGCCCACACGTGGGCTCAGGAAAGTGTGTCCTCCCTCACTCCTGCAGGACACAAGGGATAGAGCAGGACTGGTAACCTTGGGGGAAGGTGACTCATGGTCCCTTGCCATGTTCCAAGGGCCAGGCTCCTCCCACCCCATCCAGGAGGTGGCAGAGGGCTGCAACAGAGGAACACAAGTCTCCTTCTAACTCCAGTGTGCCTCAGGCGGCTGGAACTACACCCGAGGGCTATGCTCTGTGCCCACCAGGAGGCTCCAATGGAGGACCCAACACCAGGAAACAGGACAGTCCCCGAAAAGTGGAGGGGTTCCCACAGCCTAGGGCAGACCCCATGGGCTTCTCCCAGGCCCGGCAGGGGCCCACTACGCAGGGACCGTGAATGAATCGCAAGCCCCCGGTATACGCAGGGTACCTGCCAGCCAACTGCTCATGAAGCATGTCACTGGCAGAGGAGGGCCAGACCAAGTCTCCCAGTACTATCCCTGGCCCCAGTGTCCCTGGCCTAGAGCCCAAAGCAGCAACCAGGGACCACCCCCTCCAACTGCAGAAGCTGTGTGTCCGGGCTCTAGTTTTCACTCGGCAGAAGGGAAGTGACAGGCCCAAGACTGCCTGCCACCTAGGGGCCTCCCAGGCCCAGCAGTAGAGGCAGCAGGCCACTGCCCAGTGGGGTCTGGTCAGGCCCAGTAAGCCTCAGGGACCCTGCCTCCCGCTACCTGTGAGCTGTCTGCCCTCTAGCCTCCTCACCATTACCTGCCACCCTTCTGACCTGGACTTATGGTCTCTCCAGGGGAATTTGCATTGAGAGGCGCCACAGCCCCTGCCAATCTGACCAGCCCAGGCTAGAGGCCTGACTTGGCCCCAGACCTTTGTCCAGATTCAGAAGGCCCTTCCTGGGGAAAGATGACGTAGGACCACCAGTGGTCCACTTGACCCAAATATGTATCACATTTCTGTGGAGCTGGGGCCGGGCTGCCCTATCCCACCACCCAAAGCCCTGCTGATGGGGTCACACCACCAGCACCTGTCCTGGATGCCAGGCTGACTCCATGAGCCAGGATGCCTGGATTGGAAAGGCCTTTTCGAGGGGCCTAACCCAGCCCTCTGTTTGGTGAGGCTCTCCTGGCAGCCCCGGGTACCTGCCTGCAAACCCCCAGTCCTCAGGGCCTCCCAACCACCTTCTGCGCTATGGGCTCCCATGGTGAACGGCACCCGGTACCAACACTCTGCCTGACGACACTGAAGCCACCTGCCTGCTGTACACCATTCCTGTGGTGCCCTCCCAATCTCACTGGGTGCAGCAGATCCTCCTGCCCACATCAGTCCTGCAAGGAGCTAATGCCCCTGACAGCTGGGTCCTAAAAGGCTGCCTCTTTGCACATCTGGCTCTGCATCTGCCCTTCCTACAGCATTCCTGCGGGCTCTTCCAGCTGCTGCCACCTCATCCTGGGGTGAGGCTGGCCTGGCCCCACAGGCAGCTTGGGCATCTGTAAACCAGAGTGCCAGCCCCAAGCAGAGAACATCAGTGGAGCCCAAGGCACCAGGGGACAGACAGGGCAGGAAGAAGGCTGAACAGCCTCCTACTGGAGCTATTCTGCAGGACGGTTGGGAGCTTCCCAGCCATAGGTGGGCAAATCAGCCCAGGGGGTGGGGGCACCCTAACTTGTGGCCTTTGTCAGACTTTCATGGTGTAAATGCTCCCAGGATAGCCAATTTCAAGCTACTAATGTGTCACTGACAAGAAACGGGAATTGGCACACAGCTCAAGAGAGCCTGTGTCACTGGGCTCTGGCCACCGAGCCACCAAGCCCGGCACTCTCCCAGGGTGCCGGGACTCTACTCCAGACCCTCTTAGCAGGGGCAGCCTGCTTGGGAGCTCACAATATAAGAGCATGGTGACAATGGGATCATCTATTCTCGTTGGCCCCATGAGCCCCATTTTACAGATGAGGAAGCTAAGTCCCAAAGAGGTTAACGACCTCCCCCAGCCTTACCGAGAGCATGAAAGGGTGGGATAGAGCTGAGGGAAATGCCCATGGAAAACACAGCAGCAGGAAGATTTCCTGGGGCCTCCTGGCCCCTCTCAGCTTCCCTCCCTTCAGAGGCCTCCCAGAGCGACAGGAAAGTCTGAGGCCCAAGGGGAGGGGGCCAGGGGTGGAGCCAGGATCTGGCAATTTCCTATCCCTCTCTGCTGGCTCTAATTAATTCTTGAGTCATCTGTTGCTAGCCAGGAAAGGAAATTAAATGTTAATAATGTAATATTTCCCTCTGATTATCCCTTGTTGGGAACAGGGCAGAGGGCAGAAGCTGTCCCATAAAAACTAGAGACATGTGCTGGGGAACGTGCACGATGAGCCTTGAAAGGACAACCCTGTAGGATTCCCAGCAGTCAGATTCAAAACTGCTGCTTCTTCTGGCCTTCCTCCTCACCCCCACTGACCTGGCCACTTTATTTAAAACTCCATTTAATCAAAACCCACATATTTCCTGGCCCACTTCTGGCTCCTTTTAAGTCACACTAGCAAGGCTTTCTGTACACATGCCCAGATGGTGGCTGTACCCCCCAGAGTCTGCTGGACAGAGGTGCCTGCTAGCTTCCAGGTAGGACCCTGTACCTCTGCTCCTAGGTGCTGCACAGGGCAATATACCAGGCCCATTGTAGGGACTCGGACCTGGAATAACCATGCTTGGCCCAGTCCTGGGCTCCAGAATCCTGGCCTGAGACTCTCCCGTTACTTTCTCATAGCAAACGTTCCACCAGTGCCAACTCTGTGCCAAGCAGCATCCCAGCTGCGGGATCACAGGGAGCTCTGTACCACATGCTGCTGAGCCTGGCCCCAGAAGGGTCCTGAGCCTACAGCGCGGGACCTGGAAGGAGGACTTGTCCCAGGAGGCTACTGAGAGCCAGCTGCTACCCTAGTGTGCAGTGACTCCCCGCCTCCAGGGCCTCAGTTCCACTGAAGATGAGCCTGCAAACCACAATTTCGAAGCACAGGAGAAAAACTCAAGACAGATAAGCAACAGCACCCCAAATATGGAGATTCATTCATTCGGGAAGAGAGGAAGGTAATAATCTAATAATGCTTTTCAAAGACATTTAGGATCTTTAAAGAAATGAAAAAAGGAGTAGCATCCACAAGCAAGAATGAGAACTTATGACTCGACTGGCAGAAATGAAACAAGAACAGATGAACATGAACAAGAAATAATAAAAAGTCCCCAAAATGAAAAATAAAGGGACTGAGGCAGAGAACACAATCCACATGCTGCGCTTCGGGCATGCACCCAGTTGGGAGACAACTGGGGATCTGAGCGATTATCAGCACTGAGGAATTATCACCGCAACTTCCCAAAGACACAAAGCCCATGAGGAGATACAGTTGAGGGGCGAGGAAGGTAGACGGAGAAGTACCCACACCTGTCTCATGGGAGCTCAGTCAGCGTGGAGAGGGCAACAGGCAAAGAAGAAACAGCGGGATGGGCAGCTCTGCTCCGGCTCTCAGCCACAAGCCCGCCGCCGCTGGCTCTGCCGTGACTGGTCTTTGGAGCGGCCCGGGCCTGGGCACACGCCTCCCAAAACCCCAGGGGCCCTGGGACCTACCAAGCCCCTCTCCAAACCCATCAGTTGGAGTGGGGCAAGTGTCTTCCTGTGCTGCCTGGAGGTGAGCAACCACGGAGCACTGGGGCCCCTGTCCTCTCTCCTTCCCTCCCTGCAGGACAACTTCAGGACCATGGTGCAGGCTGGCCCAAAGTACCAGGCAGACATCCAGTGGCCCCCCCCCTCCCCCACCGCCCCTCTGGAGGCTGCCGTTCTCAGCCCCAGGGGCAGGATGTGGGCAGGAACTGGTGGGGTGGAGAGCCAGCTCCCCGTGCTGAATCTGGCCCCTCGAGCAGCCTCCACATCATCAGCTTCTGGGGCCACAGGGCCTGCCCCAGCTCCTTTCTCCCCATAGGGGGGCCCAGAGACCCTCTCCCATCCCCACACAACCAGGCCAGATACGGGGAGAATCTGCATCCTCCCAGCCGGAGGTCTCCGTTCACCCCCTCACTGGCCACCTCTCTGACAGGCCCCCCTCCAAGAGGTCACCCCACACACAAGGTGCTGGATGCCCATTCTGTGGTGGAAGGAGCTCAGGTGGGCTCCCACTCCTGCTCCATCCCACACTCCCTGAGATCCTGAGCAAGAGTCTTCCCCTTTGCACCGAGGCTCCAGTGAGACGGCACCCTAGGATGTGCTTGGCACCCACACCTCCCTCAAATGAACCCTCTAATGGTGGGATGACAGGCACTATGAAGCCTGAAGGGGACACGGGGGGGGGGGGTCCTAGATGGCCCTAGTGGGTCTGGGTGGGGCCCTGGCAGAAGGCTGGTCTGTTGGAGGCAGGAGCTCCTTAGATGGTGGCCCCACTGAGGATGGAAGGGAGGCAGACCCCCTTTCTGGGGTCCCTGGGACGAAGGTGTGATGACGCAGCCCTGGAGGCTGAAGGGAGAGGGTGAGAGCGTTAGCCAGCAAGAGCAGCACGGCCCATGGGCTGCACCGGACACCACGCGGCTCCGCCACTCTCCTTGTTAACTCAGCGGCCCCCTGTACCTGGCAGCAGTGGCTGAAGGGGGAGCCGCAGAAAGACAGCGCCAGCCCCTGCCCAGCATCTTCGGAGACACACGTGTCCTGCAGAAGGGGGTCTGGGCCCAAAACAGTCTGGATGGTTTCCCAGAGGAGGGGCCACTTGGGCGGGACTTGGAGGACAGGGAAATGAGGGGAGGGAGGGGGGAGATTCCAGGCAAATACAACAGCCTGTATGAGGCTCAGAGCCCTGTCAGAGAAGGCCTGGGGAAGGGGGCCTGGAAAGCTGGAGCACCCTGTCTTCCCTGTGTACCTCCCACCCCCCACCCCCCCAGGCTGGAGTGAGAGACAGCTGCTCTTCCCCTCCATCCAGACCTTCCCCTCCCCTGCAGCATCCCGTGGACCGCACACTGCCGGGGCCCTTTTTGCGATTCTGTAGGCAGGGGCTGAGGGACCTTTGCTGCTAACCTGCCCCTTCATACGGGTGAGCAGTCTTCTGGGGGCCTCCTCTTTGCATCCCAGCTCCAAGCTCCTGCCCATTTCCCACTTCTCTCCCCCCATCTGGGCCCAGCACAGACCTCCGGGATACCGCCCTCAGGCACCGCACACCAACCATTGCCTCCTGACCATGAAGTAACAACCCCTCCCTTCTGTGACTGCTGATGCTTCTTGGGTCCAGACCCTTTCCCCAGGAGTTGGGACTTGTTCCTTTTACCTGCTCAGCACCTGACTCCTGGTGTCTCCTCAGCAGCCCCTGACACACACCCCAAAACCCCATACTTCATGCCGTGGCCCGCCCTCTGGTCATCTTCCCCTTAGCCTCCCTTGTGCACATCTTTCAGCACCCAGTCTGAATTGTGGCAGACGAGACAAACGCCACAAGATGGTTGAGCTGGCAATTGCAGCCCATCGGGGTAAGGTAGCTCAGGAATGAAACAAGTTAATGTTGCAGGGTCTGATGCCCTGAAGCCAAGTGCTTGCCGCCAAGCCAACTCCAGGCCACATGTCCCTCTGTGATCCCCTGTGGTGTGCCCCCCTCCGCACAGGGCCAACAGCCTCCCTCTGGGGTTCCCCAGCTCAAGCACAGACCCCAACCCGTCCTCTGGTTCTGACCTGCCCCTTTGATGCCCATCTCTCATTTACTCTCCATCACAACCCTGTACGTCGAGCGTTGTTCTTTCCATCACACTTGTTTTACAGATAAGACAGCGAGTGCGCCAAGGAGGCAAGACCAGAACCCAGGTTTGGGCATTGAAATCGGCCGTCCATTGGGCTGCCCTTGAAGCCCGCCATTGCTCTCTTGGGCTGTGGGCTCCTAGGAGGCAGGACCACGGTGTGGTTGGGGGCCTGCACCTCACAGACCCAACATGAAGGAGGGCAACATGCAAGCCCCCAAAGGTTGGCCAGGACTGACCTGGCCCAAAGCCTCTCACCTGCCATCCATATCTGGGCTGCCCTCAGCTTCTCTGAGGTTATCAACACGGAAGCTGGCTTAGCCCAGAACCTGGTCTACACTGAGGGGATGAGGAGGGAGGGGCAGTGGCCCAAGGGACACTAGAACCTGGGACAGCCAGGGAGACCCTAAAGGGCAAGGACAGAGCAAAGAGGTGTTGACACCACTACCTGTGGACAGGCCTCGGTGAGGAGCTCCTGTCATGGACCTGCTGAGACCCGAGATGGAGAGCTGGCCCACAGGGCAGGGCCGTGCCAGCCCAGCTAATGCCTCCAGGACCAGCCACAGCAGGACTGAAGAGGGAGCCCCTGACCCCACAACATCCTCCCTGGCCCGCTGCACTCCAAAGAGCTCCCCATCATGGTCCCCACGGTGGGGGTTGGGGACAACCAGGGGCATGGAGGTAACACAGAGAGTGTTCTGGAGGGTGCAGAGGCTGGCTGGACAGCAGAGGCCAAAGGGAGGGCAGCCTGAGTCCTGGGCGAGAGGCGAGCACTGGCCCTGTGGGTGGAAACGGGCCTGGGTGCTCCCTGCTATGGTGAGGGAGAGCGGGACAAAGGGGCAGCCTAATCCTCCCCCAGGGCCAACCACAACTCCAGTCCTAGGGAATGGGGGACGGGGAGACCTGCCCTCCCGCTTCTCCTCCCGCTTCTCCGCCCGCCACAGATCCCTCGGCCTCCGCCTTGGCCTCCACCGTCCTCCTGTTTTACAGTTGGGAAAATTAAAGTCTAAAGCGGCATGGCGGTGCCGGGAACGCAGAGGTCTGGGCTCCGCGGGCCCGCGGCCCCCTCCTTGATCCTTTGGGCCGTCCTGCGTCAAATCCCTCGAGGGCCGCCACCATTCCCGCCATTCCTACCTCCGCTCAGGGCAGCCCGGCAGACGGCCAAGCCCACTCCGAGGCGTGCACCCACCCTGCCCGGCCTCCGGACTCCCCTGGGTCCCCTAAGTCCGGGTCCCGCCACCACTGTCCCCGGAACGCTCCCGCCCCGGCCCAGCGTTCCCGACTCCCCTTCTCGCCGCGCCCCAGGCGTTCGGGATGCCGAGCGTCTGCCCTCGCCGCCGTTCCTCCCCCGGAATGCGGTCCCCGCCCCGGGCTGCTCCACCTGCGGAAGCCCTCTCTCGCCCCCCCACCCCGGGGGTCCGACCCGCCCTCCCTCGGCCGCACCTCTGCGCCCCCAGCCCACCCCCGCCGGGCGCGTCCGGAAGGTTCGCCGAGTGCCCTGGGGCCGGCCCGTGGCGCCTAGACGGACCGACGGACGTTCCCCGCACGTCACCTGTGGGTCCAGACGCCTGCCCCCCCAACCTCCGCCGCCCGGGCCGTCGGGCTCTCGCGCCCCCTCCCCTCCCCGCCTACCCGTGCGCACCTTCCGGTCCAGTTTGGGGCGGCCCGGAGGGTCCGCACACCGCCCCCCGACCGTGCTTAGGACGTGCGCCCGCGCCGGAGCCGCCCCTGCACCCGCCCGCCATTCCGGTCCCCGCCTCGGGGCAGAGCTCGGACCCCAGCCCTGTGAACTCGCTCTCGGGGTGGCGGGAAGAGAGGGTCGGGACGGCCGGGTGCCCTGGAGGGGTCCCGAGCCACCAGTCCCTCCCAGCCCCTCAGCCTCCGACGGCCCCATGCCGCCCGGCCGCCCGCCAGGGACCCTCGGGACCCCGGACCGGAGACCCCGGCTGACCTGCCGCTCGCGCGCCGGCTCCCGCTGTCTCCGCGGCGGCTCGGGCTCGGGCTCCGGCCGCGGCGCTCACGGGCGCCCCCTGCAGGCGGCTTCGAGACTCGCACTGTCCCCGCCCCGCCCCGCCGCGCGGGGAAACCGAGTCCCTGAGTGCGCCCTGGGATCGGAGCAGCCGGCCTGCGAGCCTGGCCGATGCTCGCGGTAGGACGAGGCCACGACGAGCTGGACCGCGCCACATCCCTGCCCGCGGCCCCCCAGGGGGTTCTTCCTGGCTCGTGTCCGTCTGGCCACCTTCAGCGCCACACCCGCTCCCCTTGGACGAGTGGCCCGGCCCGAGTTCTCCTCCCCGCCCGGTGAAGTCTACCCGGCCCTTGGCCCGCACTCCCTTTCCTCCAAGAAGACTGCAGGGCTGCCCCTGCAGCTCTGGTCCTCCCGGGCTCTGCTATATCCCTTATCGTTGTAGCTGAGTTGGGTCAGCGCCTGCCTTTGTCATCCGTCCCCAGTGTCCAGCTGTGATCTGGGAAGTGCCCAGGAGCCACCACCTCCTCAAGTCCTTCCATGGCTGCACTGTTCCTGAAGGCTAAGACCCAGCCTCCTTCCCTAGGCACTCAAGGCCTTCAGCCACCAGGCTCTGCCTGGTCTCTGGCTTTGCCCTCCCTTCCTGAGCCCTGCTCCAGGTTGGGGGGAGGGGGGTTTGGGGTGGGGGTAACCTCAGCTCAAAGGATGCCTCTAGGAAGCCCACCCCAATTTCCAGTGGCCCCTCTGACTGCCCCAGCACAGACTCTGGGCCAGGGCCCGTCCTGTTCTTACAGCCTCAGTTGGGACCTGTCCCCCACCTCCACTTCTCTGAGCAAACGCACTAACCTGGAATCTTAGACTCTTGGGCTGGGAATCCATACAAGGAGACGTGCCTTCTACCCTTGCATCAGCACAGCCGGGGTAACCCCAATTTGGTGCACAGCAGGAGGAACTGTATCAGACAGCCAGAGGCCAGGGCATTGGTGGCCAAGGGCTCATGGGAACCCTTGCATTGAACCTCTGGGGGCCGGCTGGGTCATGGTGAGAAGCCCAGGAGAGGGGCTTGTGCAGGGTCCGACCAGACCCTAGAGCTGAGGCCCCCCGTAGGAGCACGGTGTCTCCTACAGGGGGAGAGCGCCAGTAGGTGGTGGGAGCCCAGGCTCAGCTGAGGAACTAGAGTCTGAGGCAGTGCCCATCACTTGCCTGGATTCAGCCAGCCTCCATTGCCTGGCAGCCTCTTCCAGCTCTTTCCTGAGCCTGAGCTCCTGTCCCCATTCAGCTGGCGCAGGTCCCCAGGTTCCTGTTTTCCCTAATATCCAGTATTAGAATAGGCCATGGGGGGTGGAAGAGGGTGGGTTGGGAGGGGTCAGAACCCCAACACAACTCCAGGTGTTGGTGAGGCGCATGCGAGATTTTTCAAATTGGGAACAGTCCCTGGATGCCTTTCCAACCTCCAGCCTGGCCCTTCCCCACCTTGGCCCCCCATCCCCCAGTGTAGGCTTTGTAGCCCCAGCCCCCTTCCCACTTACCTCCTGTGAGAGGCAATGGGGGACCAAAGGAAGGAGCCCCCCCCCCCCACCAGGCAGGGACACTGCCCCTGGGACTGACCCCCGGGGCTGCACTGCTGCTGTGTTTTTCCTGCAGCCTTGAGGTTCCCATTGCCTCACCTGTAAAATGCAACTGTGTTGTTTCTGCCCTGCCACCTCCTGAGCCGGAGGCAGGTGATAAGGTACCAGCTGGGGGCGCTGCCTGGCCAGGGGAATCCTCCCCCACGCCCTTGCTTCTGTGCCGTCTCACGGGATAAGCTACTCCTATAGCGGAGATAAGACCCTGCTGCCCACACCTGTCGGGCCCCTATTCATTCAAGTCCTCACTCAACAAACACGCAAGGAACAGCTTGTCTTGAGTCACCTGGGGCCTAGAAGGGGAAGGGACTGTGGGGTTTCATGGGGCAGAGACCAACACTCAGCCACCCTGGGGGCGTGGGGGTGAGTCCACTCTTGTCCCGCCAGCCCCTAGCATGGGCCCGTGCCATTTCCATTCTGGGGCCCAGCATCTTCCCCACTCAGACCTCCCCACGTGTGACTGGCCATGCACACACCCATCTTCCCGCCAGACGGGCCCCACGCCCGGGGACTGAGGGCTTCGTTCCTACAGTTGGTCCTCAGGCAGCCCCCAGCTCCTCGGCATGGGCACCCCAAGCCACAGGCGGTCAGGCCGGGGTTGGTTTGACCCCAGAGCCAGCTCCTCGGGGCCCCTGGGAGCTGCCTACACTGGAAGCACCGCCAGGCCCCCAGCCTCGCTCTGGGGCAGTCCTTCCCCAGCCAGTTAGAGGCAGAGGGAGCTGCTCCAGTGGCCCCGTGTCACCTGCCGTGTGCCTCTGTCCAGGTCTCCAGTGAAGCCATTGCCTAGACAGCACACACCCGGGCCTGTCCAGCTCGGCAGCGACAGAAAGCAGGCACGGGGGAGGGCTGTTCACAAACCCTGCTTCCCCGCACCAAGCGGACGCGCTCGTGGCTGACCCCCATCTCCCGGCCTTCCGGCACTAGGGACCCCCCACCCCTGTGCTCCTGGCACCAGCACCGTGTTGGCCTTGTTGCCCCCTCACCGGTGCTGTGCCCTCAGCCTGGAGAGCACTCCTCAGGTGTCTTGGCCAGAGGGGGGAGGCCCCTGTGCGGGCCTGACGGAGCTCCAAGGAGGGGGCACAGGCCTGCTGATCCTCAGGCATGGGGATGCCCCGCTTTCTACCTCTGGGCCTCGGTGCCCCTGCCCAGCCCCAGGTCAGGCTTTGAAGGCTACGGGTGCCCGCCCTTCCTTCCGTCCGAGCCCA
This sequence comes from Neomonachus schauinslandi, assembly GCF_002201575.2. Lineage (NCBI taxonomy): Eukaryota > Metazoa > Chordata > Mammalia > Carnivora > Phocidae > Neomonachus > Neomonachus schauinslandi. The sequence goes on from NC_058416.1 coordinate 67,073,359, forward strand.
GGCCCCTCAGGGGTGCCAGCTGGGCTTTCTCTTGCTCCAGATTTCTGGTCTCAGACCACCCCCACCCCCCACCCAGCCGGCTTTGTTCCTGTCCAGGATGCACCTGGGTGGCCTCTGGACCCTGATTGTTTGCTCTGGGGCCAGCTGGGCCACATCAGGGGGAAAGCAATGGCAGACCCAGGACAAAGCACCCGGTGGGTGCTGGGGCCAGTGTCCCTGCGAACCAACCAGGCCACCCTGAGGTACTCACCAACTTCTTCAAATGGGAGGGGCACTGCACACTTCCTGGGACTCTGGAATTGAGGAAGTGGGGGACCTCTTGCTTAGACTAAAGCAGGCCCCAAGAAGACAGAATCATGCCAGAGGAAGCTCCCCAAACCATCTGTAGGTGCGGCAGCCACAAGAGCAGGGCCCTGACCCCCCAGCCCAGTCCCCAGAAAGATGCTCCAGCCCACACTGGCTTCCGGGTGTCAGACAGCAACCCCACCAGGTACTCTGCACCTCTGAGCTGATCTGGGCACACGTGTGCAGATGTGGGAGCTGAGGTCCTGACAGGACAGGGACCTCCTCCTGGGCTACAGGGCGGACAGGGACCACACGCATGCCAGGGCCTGTCACTCACCACCCGAAGAATGGCTCCAAGCCAGGAGCGCAGGCACTGGCACGCAGGAGCAGCCAGAACATCAAGCCAGCTGCCTTCTCCCCACCCTCCCTGCACCCCTATCCCTATGCCCTGCCAGGCACTTCCCTACCTCACTTCGCAAAGAGCAGGGTATCTGGTAGGAGGGACCGCAGGGGCCTCTCTGGGGTCAGCGGGGGGGGGGGGGGGTCATCAGATTGCAGAGGTGGGAAGAGCCCCAGCCTGTCACAAGCTGGTGCCAGACCTGGGAGTGGGGGGCACCCGGGTAATCCCAACCCCCACTCAGTGCAACCTGCCTCCTGCCCAGTGGGTCCTGGTGACCTGCCTGTCCTGTGCTCTTCCCCAGCCCTCCTCCTAGGACTGTGACCCCTTCTAAGAACCCGGGACTCACACACACTCAATAATGAAGACATCCTCCAGGGACTCTTGGGGTCTTTCCTTGCTCTGGGTCTGGCTCGGATCTGGTGGCAGAGATGGCAGGCTGTGCCCCGTCACTCTCCACCCCTCTGACCCGCCCTCCCAGCCCCCCAGCTCCCAGGCCTACTGCCACCCTCAGCCCGCCCTCCCACAGTATAAGCCAGGCCCAGGGACTGTGGAGCCCTGTCCTCCCAGGCCCCCACCCTGCCTCCCGCACAGATGCACTAGGTGCGGCCCAGCGAAGCCCTGACCTGGTAGGCTGAGCTCCTGCTTTCCCCACAGCCTGGACCTGACCAGAATCCACTCCTCATCTACCCGGTGCAGAGCACAAGACCCCCTCTATCCGCCCTGCCTTCCATTTAAAGGACAACCTGAAACAGAACTCAGGCCAGACCAAGGGTGTGGGAAGCGCAGCCCTGCAAGGATAGGGCCAAAGAGCTGGCCACTGTGTCACCAGGGCATGGCCACCCAAGGTCTAGGACCCCAGCCCTACGAGACTGTGGATAGGGGGTTGTGAGATCTTTTCTGGATCTCTCCTTCTTGAACTTGTTTCCTTGCTTCCACCCATCAACCCCCCCCCCCAAAAGAGGTTCTAGAACCTTCCCTAACTTAAGGTGGTAACAGTTCCCTCCCCAGACGTGCTGTCCTGGGACAGGAAGAGCAAGCACTGTGTCTAGGAAAGCAGAGCCCCTAGCTGGCCCCACTGGGAGCCACCAGGCTGTGAGCGGGTTAGGAAGTCAGGCTACACAGGACTCCCCATGGCCGGCCTCAGTCGGCTCCGGAGGCAGCGGGCATGACAGGCAGGCGGGAGGGATGTTTTGGGGAGGGCAGACTCCACACCTGAGGGGCAGCAGCTTAGACAGCCCGTTCTGTCCCTGCTGCCCAGGGATCCTGGGGGGCGGGTCACCCCTCCTGCCACTGTGACTGGTGCGCACTGCACACAGAGCCCAACATGCTGGTCACAGAGGCCTCTTGCTGTTCCCAGCCGAGCGACCGCCTTACACTCTGGCAAAGGGCAGGAGCTCCCACCATGTCTAAGCGAGCACCCCAGGCCCCACAGCTGGCAAGTGGGGAGAAGCCGGAGGCAGCCCCAGTCCCAGTGCAGTCTTTGCCCTGCCCAGCTCTGTACCCCAAGGACTTGGGTGCTGCGTTCTGGAAGCCGGGCCACGGTGGACGCCCGCAGTTGTCGGCACTCAACAGGCCACACCTCAACTCAGGCCATGGGCTCTGGGGCTCCCCAGCTGTGAGCTCACTTACTGGCCGGACGCCGGCCCTGGGGAGGGGGGTCTTGGGCCCAGGAAAGGCCCCCTAGGTCACTCAGTGTGTCAGGGGTGGTCCCACAGGCCCTTCCACGTGGGACACGTAGCATGCGTAGTGTGACGAGCCCCAGTGTTGTCCTGGGCTGCGCTCCATGGATTCATAATCATCCCACACAAGATGCGCAGGGAAAAAAAGGCTTGACTGGTTTGCGTGCTCTGAGTGGTATAATTACCGATTCTTTTCCCTCTAATTTTATATATTCTGAAAATGATCTCCAAGAAGATGCACTGCTAGGGAAAAAAAAAAAAACAACCCTCAAGGCACCCCCTCCCCACCACTCCGTTCCCCACAGCATGTGTCTGGGCTACCACTGGGGAATGCCAGGGCTTCCGTTCTTGTAGGGTAACTTGGGCAGGACTTCTGGGGTCTCAGGCCTGGGCATCTGGCCTGTAGCTCTGCTCTGCAGCCCGGGGTGGGACCTGGCAGACCCCAGCACCCGCCCCTCCCCAGGTCCTCCCCCCCAACACATTTCCTGGCCTGTGAGCTGCAGGGGAGGGGCAGCCAGAGGGGATGGAGCCTGGGCTCAGGAGCCCTCCTCCTGCCACAGCCAGTCCCGGGGGGCGGCCAGGGCCCTGTTCACACCACGTCAGGGGAGCAGCTGAAGTGTCGAGCTAGAAAAGCCCAAGCCTGATGCATTTCAGCAATTTTAATACATTCGAGAATATTTAATAGAACAAAATTTTTAAAAAAGTACTGTCAGTCAGCAGAAGCCCGTGGTTGAGAGATACAGAAATGTAACTGGCCCTTTTGCAGGAAAGCTTGTGCTTGAAGGGAGAAGAGGCAAAATGACTTCCTGGAGGCTTCACGTCAAGGGTCACTGGACCAAAAGCACCTCACAGTAGCACTTTTAGGTATATATGACCACCTAGAATTATCCCATAAAGCCAACAGTGTTATAAAAGGATCCTATTAGAAAAAGGCATGCTTCTAGAATCTTCTCGCCTGTGGACCCACGTGCAAATGTAGGCGGCCCGGCTGGGCACCCCTGCACAGCCTCTGTCAGGGAGGCAGAGATGGGCCCTTAAACAGGCTGGGCCTGGTCCCGGCACTTCCTGCAGCCACCCTTTCCAGTCACTGACCCCAGTGGCAGCCTTGTGGGCACAGCCCCAGGCCCCCCAGCATGAGCTGCCACGGCTGGCTCACTTGGCTAGGAAGGGACCAATGTGTGAACTGCCGACCCAGGAAAGTCTTCTTCATCGGACAAAAAAGCACCCCCCAACAATAATAAATAAAAACATGGCCACAGTCAGACACACTGGGTCCAGACAAGAGCACAGGCTTCCATGAGGGCAAATGAGAGCGAAAGTGGGACTCAGGAAGACCGAGTGGAGAGACATTTAAAAAAGCGTAATTCTCACCTAACAGCCCTCATCTGACAACACAGGGCACCTGTCAACAGAACAGAAGCCAGAATGGAACCTGGTCAGGGAGGATGGGGACAGGTATCCGCCAGGGTCTTCCGGTGCGCTCTGGGGCTGGATTCTGCTCACTGAGCCTCACCTTCCTTAGCTGAAAACAGGCATTTCACAAAAAGCCTCCAGTTGGGGGAGCAGCCAGGGCCTGCCGGTTAGGGCATCTGGGCAGGGTTGACGGGCACTTACCAGCCAGCTGGTGACCATGGGCCAGCAGGACACACACACACACACACACACACACACACACACACACACACACACACACACACACACACACAGCACAATAACCACGTTCTTTCCTAGGCTACAGACACGTCATACTCCTAGTCTAGAACATCACGCGTGAACGCAGAACCCCCGGGCCCACGTGCTGGCTGGGCAGCCTTCTTCGCATCCTGTGGCTGGGGCAGCAATCCTGCTCCCACTGGTGGCAACTCTTCCTCGTGCTACTTTGCAGGCACCAACACAGTTGTATTCTAGAAGCAACAGGTCTCAACACTGTTCAAACCAACAGCTACTCTGTTAGGCGCATGAGACGTGCGATCCCTGTTCCCAAGAAGGGCTGGGTCCCAGCCTGAGAGTTGCCTCAACAGAACCCCTCATAAGGCTTCGATTCCACCGCACGGAAGGGGTGCTGGTGCAGCTGCCTGTCACTTGGCGTGCGTGGCAAGGGACCAACTCCATCACGGGGCTGCAGGCCACCAGCCCTGACACCATCTGCTCTGGCTGTGGTCACGGCAGCCTCCAAGACCCTCTATCCGGTGTACCCGTGCAAGGAGACTGAAGGCACTTCCTTAAATTCTTGCCCAGAAGGATTTCGTCTGAGTGACTCAGTGACTTTAAATTACCCGGCTGGGCTCCCTCCAGCTGTTCGGCTTTTTCTCCTGCTACTTCTGACTTCATTTCTGGCTTTCACCATGCTCGCGTCCAGATTTTGTGTTTTATCTCTATGTTTACTAAGACAATTTAACTTTGGTACTAACACAACAGGAGGTATCTTCCCCCAATATTGCTCTTAAGGAAAAAAAATTTTTTTAACTAAAACTCCTTTTGACCAATTCTTTTGTCCAGAAACCTAAAGTCAGAGCTGGGTTCCCAAGCCCCTTCCAGGCTAAAGGACAGGTTGGCAGCGGCGAGGCCAGGGGGCCGCCTCTGCTCGACGGGGGCCCAGGTGCAAAACCAACCCTTCAGCAGCGGCGGGCGCCACCAGCCGGGACCTCGAGTCACGATCATCTGTTAGCTCAAGTTGTAAACACCTAAATCATGCGGGCCAGGCCAGCCCTGCCATGTGCAATCAGTGGCCGCCCCACTGCCATGGTGATGCACTCCGTGGCCCTCCACGTCCAGGGCCGCAGCCTGCTCTCCAGGCACCTCTGTCAGGCACCGAGTCCCCGGCCTGGTTCTCACAGGTGCCAGAAGCCGCACCGGCGAGTAGTCAAGAAGCGCTGTGGCTAAAGCTTTCACTAACCCCCCATGAGCTGCCCCCAGAGTTTCAGCCCCTTCCCTGACTTGAGCTGCGCATGAGCTGGTTTTTACACCCCATGGCACTAATGCAGTTCAATATTCTCTTCAGAAAAAACTCTGGCAGCAAACAGCGTGTGCGCCGTGCGTGGAGCCCACGCCGACCTTGGCCGGACGGGTCGTGTGCGCGGAGCCGGCCGCGAGCCGGGGGCCATGGAGGCCCGAGTTCTCCTGACTCAGAAGCCCTGGCTGAAGGCTCACACGCTGCGGGGCGGCCCAGAGAGTCGCTGAAAGCTTTACGGGGTGCGTAGCTAATGGCGTTGGTGTCACTTGGTAACGGGGAGAGTCCTTCCGGTGTGCTCAGGTTTCGAAGTACTTGTAGATTGCGGTCACGTAGAGCATCACGCTCTGCCAATCAGGCCGCTCAGTCCGCACCATCTCATTAATGTCCTGGCGGAGAAGGAAGAAACCTGGTTAGAACCCCGGGTCACCCCTGGGCCCATCCCGACAGGCTCCCCGACAGCTACACGGGCCCTTGCACGGGGCGGGGCCTCTGACTTTGGGCCAAGCCTGATCACACCCGCCGAAGGCCTGGCTGGGATGCCTGCTCCCTCGCTGCCGAGTGTGCCTGGAAGCGTCTGCATGGTCCCCGAGCTGCCCGTCTGTGCCTGAGCCCTGCCCCAGAGCCGCATACCGGGGCGCCCCTGCTCCTGGCCACGGCCCTCTGAGGCTGGCTTTCGTTTTTGGGGCCACAATCCCTGTCTGCTTCTTTTCTTAAACCGCTCCATGTGCTCGCTTCTGAGAGCACTTCTCACCCTAGTCTCTGTCCTAGGAGAGTCTCTGTGTGCCCAGGGCTCCCAGAACTCAACTTTGCAGTGCCCTTCACCATGGCAACCATCTGAAAGCATCAAAGACACTGTTTTCTAATTGTACCCTGCAGAATACCAGTCATCTGTGAGATGCCAGCTGATGAAAACGAACGTGGGAAACCCAGGACTTGGATACGGGACTGGGAGGCCCCCAGAAGAGACCCACTGTTGCTGAAGAACATCCATCACTTTCCAGGGGAGCCTCGCTCCAGAGCACTGCTCTGGGAGGTTCCATAGGTGAGGCCATGGCCAGCAGGATGGAACGGGCCACCCATTGGTGACTTGGTACAGAAAAAAGAAAACATGTTTGTTCAATATAAGATCTTGATCAATATAAAGTTTTTTTTTGGAGGGGTGGAAATGGCCCACTTTTTATATGTTGGAACTTTACATGTGATGTAAAATACCAGGATAACAGAAAACACTTCAATAATGGTAACTTCTCTTTCTCTCTGTACAACTGAATAGAGGCCACCCTAAACAAGCCTATTTCTATCAAGTCAGAAGATACACTTCTGGAACTCTACACAAACACTCCTGTTGCGGTAAATATGAATGTAAACACTTCTTCAAAGCCACCCAGCTGTTAACAGTCAGGGCGAGGGGTGCCCTTGGGGCAGTGACCTGGCCTCACGGGGCTCTTACTCTGCGGAACTCCCCGAGCTGCGCACTGACCGCCGCGTGTCACTGGATGACACCACCGCTGCAGTCCCGAGTTTATATAATCTAAGTGTCGCTGGGTATGGAAGGCCTGGCTTTGCATCTGGACGCAGTATCTTCTTCAGAAAGTCAGACGTGGTGACGGGGCAAGAGCTCTGACGGAAGCACAGCTGTTGGGAGCTACTGTGGGTGCCGGGCAGCGGCCTGACGACCCTGAAATGCGAGGGTTTGCTACAACTCATGCCCCCCACTCCCCATGAGTGGCATTTGCCACGGCCCCTGAAGCGCGGGAGCGCCTGCTCAGCCTCTAAAGCCTCCTCCTTTGCCTTGCATCACCTCCCCTCTCCCTCTAGTTTGACAAAAGGCAGAGAGACCTGCAGGAATATGCCTCTGACAGTGACTTGCTATAAACTTGTTAGTATTTTTTCTTCTGAACCCAGGAATTCAACTAGAAAAGGTGACTCTGAGGAAGTCAAAGTTGCCGGGCTATGGTCAGGATGACTCTACCCACCTCAGACCGCTCCCTCAAGACAATTCACGTGAGGCATAAAGTGCCCATGGGACTGAGGTGAAACCCTGCCTGCACCCCTGACGGGACACTCGCTCGGGTGGCCAGGGTGGCCCCCCAGCCCCACCCACTAGCCCCCTGCTCATCAGGCCACCACACCACCCAGATCTCCCTTAATGAGAAGGAAACTCTTCCAAACAAAAAGGAGGGGCCCTGCCAGTGACTCACCAGTGTGGATTTGATGCCAACGCTCTCGGCCGCCTGGAAGGCCAGGGTGAAGTTCCTTCGCTGTAAAACAAACTGTGTGACTGGAATGGACAAGCAAGGCCAGGAAGAAGGCGGCCTGCACTACTCACGATGCTGGGGAAGACGGACAGCCACCTCCACTTGGGACCAGAACAAACCTACGCTGGAGCCCTCGGAGCCCCCACCAACCCTGACTGCCCCTCTGCAGGGCCCAGCTGCTCCTCTCGTGACTGTCCGTGGAGCAATCTCCACACGCTCATTCCTTCCTCACTGTGCAAAAGGGCCACTTTCAACACATCAGTCCTGAGCCGCCTGGACCCGGACCCCAAAAGCCGATCAGAAACACCTGTCAAGTGAGCTACCCCCCCGGGAGGAATTTCAAGCGTTATCTGAGGGAAGGAGGGAATCAGAGGAGGGCTCAGGCCGGGGACCTCTGCCAGTGCCCATCTGGACAGGGGCTGTCCCCGAGCAGCTCCGTGAGTGGGATGGCTGGACCACACGGGGCTGGCAGAGGACTGGCCTGGCATGGGAAGCACTGCCCAGACCACTCATGCCTTGAGCAGCTCTCAAGGGTATAAAGCTCGTGATCCTAAATGTCATCACCCAGGAAGGCTGAGCGCTCCCACCGGGAATGCTGTAACTTGGGGAATGCTGAACCCACCAAATGTCCCACACAAGGCAGGTCAGGGACTGGCTGGCTCAGCACTAACAGCTCAATCCCAGAATAAGACCAAGCTGGGATGGGGCCGCTGTGAGCCAGCACCGTGGTGGGGGCCCTGCTGCTGGAAGGCTCTGTCTCCCCTGTGTGGTAAGGACGCCAGGAGCTGGGCTGTTTCACAGCCAGCCTACCTTATCTTGGCTGTTCAGCTCTTGATACGGAATGTGGGCCGGAAGGTACGTATGCAGGAGAGCGCAGAAGGCCAGTCCGTCATTCCAGCTGCTGCTGAAGTTTGTAATGTCAATATTCTGAAGGAGAAGAAAAATAAGGTGTAAGTAACACACCTTGCGATCTTCTCAGGAGCATGCTGAGGAGGGGGAAGGCAACCTCGGATGCCACATGGCCTCCAAACCCCAGGCAGGGGGAGCCTCTGGAGAAGGCACAGTGTGCTAGGGGTCATGTCCCAAGACCGGCAGGTGTCAGGGACTGGCCTTTTCAGCGGGTGCTCATCCCATCCTGCCCACCACCCACAGGTCACTGCCCCCTTGGCCGCACACATCTGAGCCACCTCTCCCTCATGGGAAGAACTCTGGGCACAGGGAGCTGGTCTGGCAGCTCTGCAGCCTCGTGGGGCCCTGGGGAGCAAAACTGCTATGTTAAGAAGTTATGATTCCGCCTGACCTCCCCTGTTAGGGTTCTAGGCACAGATTTACAGTCCATCAAAACCTCTGTGTTCTGAGGACGTCAACAGCTGCCTTCCTGCCTTAGGAGACACTGGGAGCCAATTGATGCTGGGGCTGTGTGCTTTCCCACAGAGCCTCTCCACGCATCACCTCGACTTTCTTGGTGTCTCTTTCCACATTCATAGTAAATTATTTGCAACTATAAAAGTAACATAGTCGGAAATAGTTGACCATATGATAACACAGTTTGGCTATTATGTAGCCTTTACCTTTATTTGCAAAAATCCTTTTGAAGTTGGAACTCCAGTTAAATTTTGGAAATTCACACACTTTATGTAAATGCCACAGACTGAAAAAGAGAGCACTTCCCAAACACCTCTTGTCTGAGGCCCCACTGTTTCTTTCACGCAGACTTCAACTGCATCAAGGGTTAGCTCCTAGGGTACTGGGAAACCCAGACTTTATTAGTGAAGGCAACCCCCCCACTCCTGGATACAGGTTGCCACTCCTCCCAGGGACAAGCGATCACAGCGATACAAATACTGTGCGTATGTGTATAGGGTTTTACAAACTCTGCCATCCCTCACCCCAGGTTTACAAACTGTTAGGTCCTCACACCAAGTAGGGGACCTGGGGCTCATGGACGGGGGCAGGTGGGGAGGAGAGGACCAGGTTGGGCAAGTGGCCCTTCCGGGAAGACGGTCTTAATCCAGACTCACAGCTTGCGGTCAGTCCCCTTACAAAAAGAGCGAGTAGCATGGAAGAGAGTGGGGCTGATCTTTTCATTGGCCTTGTCACTGAAATGATTTCTCTGGCCCCTGACTGCAGACACCCAGAATGCTGCCCTCTGGGGGGGCTTCCACTCAAGCACAAGCCTTCAAAAAGGTGGCAGCTCTGTGGGCAATCATTCCAGAGGTCATTTCCCCTTGGTAACCCGATTATCTGGGGCGGCCAGTCTCACCAATCTGGCCTGAAAGCATTGTTCAGAAACTGTGGTGAGGAAAATTACCAGATTAAAGCACAAAAGGATGCAAACCTGCCAAGAGTCCCAGGGAAGGTCTCAGCAAGCTTTCAGGGCCATCTGACTTGGCCTCTATGAGTGAGCCCGCCAACCCTTCCCCAGCCACCGGGGCCGGGCAGGTCCTCCCTGCCTCCAGGCTGCAGTTCCCACACTTCCTGGCCACGAAGACACAGCCCAGGCAAGCATTCCTGTCCCAACCCTGACCGGCCCCCTCTCCGGCGGACAATGACAGTCCCTGCCTCCTGTGAGGGTGCAACCAGCGGTGTCCGAGAGTTACTGCTGATCGCTGCCACAGCAAACGGGCCTCCTTCATCTCATCGGAATCTCAGGAAGCAGCCAGCCAGGGGTGTGGGTGCCAGCTGGGAGGAAACTGGAACCAGGGAAGGGAAGTGACCTGTCCAAGGTGCTGGGCCGGCAGCAGGGAGGACAGGGTGTCACCTTAATCCCACCATCACCCAGGAGCAGTTTTAGATAAGGAGGCCCAGGTTCCAGAGCTGATTTGGGTGGTTATTCAAACTCAGTCCCGTCCCAAGCCCGGCCATGCTCCTCCTAGGAACCCGACCAGATCTCGTGACAAGTGCCCTGATCAAAGAGCCGAGGGCACCTCGTACCATCGCACAGACCACAGGGCAAGCAGCCTCTTACTGGCTTGTCCAAGCCCTGTGTGAGGCCGGCGGCAACACGTGGCCGCTGAGGACTCCCAGCCCTTGCCCCCGGAGGCCACATTCATTTCTGGAGGAAAACAAATCTCCACTTCCTGCCGCCGCAGCCCCCTCTCCAGCTCCCTGAAAGGCAGGCGTCTGGCAGAGCCGCCTACGTGCCTGGCCTCCCCGCGCCGCACGCCAGAGGCTCCTACAGCAGAGGAAACGGCTGCGCCCCAGCTCCCCAGCTGTGGGAACCCCAGCCTTCCCCAGCTTCCTCAACACAAACCTGACCTCAAGCCTGGAACCTCCAGGCAGAGCAGCGACTTCATTTACAAAACATGCCAAAGAAATTTAAACAATGAGGAACAATGGTTTCTCGAGTTCCAGGGTAGGGGGAGTTAACTTTGAAGTACCTGACAACCAAACTTCCGAAGTCCAAGCCCAGGCAGGCTGGCAGGTGTCTCAGCCTCCGCCAGTTGGAGGGAGCCAGGCTGGGCACTGTACCCCGCAAGGGACAGCGAGGCCACAACGCACCGAATCCAAGTGAGGCCTCTGAGTGCTCTGCCCACCCCTGTCCCTCCACCTCCTCACCCATCCCGAGAGACCCTGGGGGAAAATGAGGCTGGGGCTTCAATGGAAGTGCAGAAAAGCCTAACATCTGAGAAAGCAGGCCCCAGGCAAGGCTGCCACCACCCCAAGCCACCACAACAGCGCTGGGCCTGCGCCCTCCGCTCCCCATCTCACTGCTTGTTTCACTGTTTTTGAGGATAAGGGCTGAAAAATCAAACTACTGGGAAATAATGCAGATTGAACAGAGAAAAGTCTATATAAACAACAAAGCTGGTTCTCTGAGGCCGAAAAGGGTGCTAGAAAAGTCCCCTGGCTTCCTCTGTGGAGCTCTTGATTCCGCGGCTATTAATTTAGGTTTAAGAAGCCACCTCATCGCAAAGTTCAATTATCCGTAATGGTCTTACAACATTCACAGATATGCTTTTTGACATGTTTATTTCACAAAGGTTGTCTAGAAATGGACTATTATTTATTTATTTATTTATTTATTTATTTATTTATTTGAGACAGAGAGAACGAGAGAGAGAGAGAGCACATGAGAAGGGGGAGGGTCAGAGGCAGAAGCAGGCTCCCCGCCGAGCAGGGAGCCCGATGCGGGACTCCATCCCGGGACTCCAGGATCATGACCTGAGCCGAAGGCAGTTGCTTAACCAACTGAGCCACCCAGGCGCCCGAAATGGACTATTTTTAAAAAGCGGCATTTTTCGGTGCATAAGGAAAAACCCTTGACTGTAAAGCCCAAGTGCACTTCTCTCTGGGCAGAAGGGCCCATTTACATTTTGCAGATCAGCGCAGGGGCTGAGGAGGGTCGAGGGCCTTCCACCCACACAGGTCCTGACCCCTACATGGATGGCTGCTTCAGCAAGCCAGCCAACACCTTTAAAATAAACTATTCTTAAAGCCCCAAAATGGTGTTTTGAGGGGAATATGCACACTAATGGAAGAACTTTCTATTGCTCACTATTCACAGGCAATGGCGCCAAGCTCTGTAAGAAGGGAACAATTTTCTTTTTAAAATAGGGACAATGGAACATACTAGTAACTGTAATGTAAGTTTCTAATTAATGAATTCAGATTTTGCATTTGGTTTTCAGGTCAACTCAGGATTTTTCTACTCTTTCAGGTAAGTCTATGTTTGGATTAGGCGGACAAAAAGGAGATGGTTATGATACGGGTCAACAGAAGTTCAGGAAAGCATTCAGCACAGACTCCAATGAGGTGCTCTGTCACATTTTCTCCTACAGGCGCACATCCTCCCATCCAGGACCTCCCATCTAGGAAATGTCCACTAAGAGATCTGACAGGGAAGATGGACGTGGCCTGCTTCACAAGCCCATTTGCTGTCCTTTTCACTATCATAAAAACCCAGACCTAGACTCGTAAAATCGCCCAACACCTCACAGCCCTCCACAGGACCAGCTGGGCGTTTCCCACTTGCTCCTTCCTGAGCTGGGCCAGAAGCCTTCACCTGCTCCTATGACTAAGATATGATGCTGTCCTCTGCCTGCAGCCTTCAGGTGGCCCCACTTTGGTGTGCCCTTGTATGCACTGAGAGTTGAGGGAGTGGGGTAAGTGAGCGAAAAAATTACACAAATCTCCACGGAAAAGGATAAAAAATGTCATAAAACATCGTTAAAAATGTTTTAATTTGTCTGAAGTTTAATTAAAGGCCATAAAATACACCCCCTAATACCACATGTTCTTTAAATAGTTATTAAGGTTCTGATCTATTTAAGGAAATGCCACTTTTATGGGCATAGGGCAAGAAGCCAAACATCATGATTCATCTCTCTGCTCACACCAACTTCCTTAGGCCCATCTCAACTGTTGACAGTGGTGTCACAGGCCCAAACACAGGCAGAGAGGCAGTCCTTCCCTTGACTGAAGATACTGGGAATGCCACCTGCTGGGGGTCCACAGCCCAGCCTTCAGGAGGTACAAGTGAATTACAAACAAAACCCCTACCCAGTTGCCTCAGCCCCAGGCCAGCGGGCAAGGTCTGGAGGGAAATCTGGGGTATCTTTTTTTATGTGGTATGGTAAGGGGGTGTGATGTCTAAAAGAGAGGGAAAAAACATCAAGAGACAGTATTTACCACTGCCGATAGTGTTAAATACAGAAGGCCCCAGAAGACCCCGGAAGTTAACAAGCAAAAACCTGCTTGGTGCCCAGGGTTGCCACGGTGTAGACTGGTAGGCCCACTCTGGCTGCAGATCTAAGGGTGTTGCCCTGGGGACTTTAGTGCGGTCTCCCTTATGAAGTTTAGCCAAGCTCTGCTCCAGGTCAGGGGAGAGGAGAGGAGGGGAGGAGAAGAAGGGCAGGCAGCACATGTCCATGAGGCTTGCTTATCATGAAGTCCAGGTATTGGGACTATGTGGTGAAGTGAGAGTAAGGAAGCAAGCCAGGGCAGACAGCCCAGGGTGAGCCAGCAATCCTGAAGACAGGGCTCTGCATCTTGTGCCCCTTGTCAGGGAGGGGGTTCCAACAAGGACCTTCAATCTTCGCTGTGCATCAGAATCACCTGCAAGGCCTTTTTTCAAGGCAACATGCTCAGCTCTACCCCAGAGAGGCTGACCCAGTTGTCTGGACATTATTTTCGTTAAAAGTCCCCAGATGACCTGAGTCAGGACCACTGATCTAAAGACTGACGGCGGGTGGAAGTGCAGTGGACGGGAACATTATTTAAAAGGTCAAATCTGGGAGTTCATGATGATGCTCACAGAAGCACACCTGGCCCAGCTTGGAAACCACTCATGATCCTAAGTGCTGGGAAATCAAGGGAGAGGATCAAGTACTGGATGGAACTTTCCTGACCCAACTGGACAGCAAGGCAATTAAACACCTGACAAAGGAGTTTGTCTGTGAAGAGGAATCCAATGAAGTAGGAGTGATTGACAGAAATGGAATGGCATCACTTGGCAACAATGATGAGTGGCCAGGGCCATCTGAGAGAGAGAGAGCCGGTCCTGCTCTGTTCTACCTGGAGAGACGGACACAACTCCACAACTGAGGTGTTTCTGCCAGAAACTAGAACTGGAATCAGATCTAACCCCTAGTTCTATCTTCTAGCTTATACCAGGGGAGAACACCACAGGGATGTTGTAAGTGAAACCTAAAATGTAGAAGTTCTGTAAGATACATGATCCAGTTCCTTCAAGAAGACAAACTGAAAGGGGGGAAAAGAAGAGGGAAATTTAAGATTAAATTTGACTAAAAGAAGTTTATTATCCAAATGCAAAGTATGAACCTTATCTGGATCTTCATTCTAGCAAACCAACTATAAAATCATGTTTCAATCGGGAAGTTTAAACTAAATGTGAGATGACATTAAAGGGCTGGGAGTTGTTCTGGAAACCTCCAGGTGTGGGTGGAGAGCGCGAGGACCAGGTGCAATGACTTGTGCCCGGGGGACATGTGCTCAGGGTCGCTTTACCACTCTCATTACTTTAGTGGGTATCTGAAAATTTCCATGAAAAACAAACCAAGCTACAACTCAACAACCCAACTGAAAGACAAACAACTCAACTGCCCAAATGCAAAACGGGCAAAGGATCTGAACAGACATTTTTCCAAAGACGACAAATGGACAGGCAACAGCACACAAGAAGATACTCAACTCCATTAGTCAGTAGGAAATGCAAATCAAAACCACCAAGAGCTACCACTTCATATCCAATACGATGCATATTATTTTATAAAATGGAGTAACAAGTGCTGGCGAGGCTGTAAAGAAATGAAATTGTACACTGCTGGTGGGAATGCAAAATGCTGCATCCGCTGCGGCAGTCACAGAGAACTGCCGGATGACCTAGCACTTCCAGTCTGGGCAAACACCTCAAAGAAGTGAACACCAGTGTTGAAACTAACCCCTGCACAGGAATGTCCATAGCAGCATTACTCACAACAGCCAAAACGTAGAAACAACCACGCAACAAATGTCCACCAATGAGAAAAACAGATAAACGTGATGTGGTATGTCCACACAATGGAATCTTTTTGAGCCTTTAAAATAAAATGAAGTACTGACACATGTTACAACGTGGATAAATCCTGAAACGTTCTGCTAGGTGAAAGCTAGACACATAGGCCACATGTTTGTTGTATGACTCCATTTATATGTAGTAACCAAACTGGTGAGGTTCAGAGACAGAAAGCAGATTACTGGTTGCCAGGGGCCAGAAATACGGAGTGACTGCTAATGGGTATGGGGGTTTCCCTTTGGGATGAGGAAGAGTTCTGGAACCAGACAGTAGTGATGGGTTGTATAATACTGTGAATGAACTTTAATGTCCCTGAACTGTAGACTTAAAAATGGCTGGAACAACAACAACCCCCCCCCCCCAAAAAAACAAAAACAAAAACTGGTAGATGTTCTGAAGTAGTTCACGCTCAATAAACTCTATACACTGAGTAGATCTCATAAGCAGCCAACTTATCCTAGAGTGTTCACTGAACAGTTATGTTGCTTAAATGTAATGATTCAAGAGTGGGTTTTATGGGAATATTTATGGCCCTACTTAAAAAAAAAATTTCTTGGGCGCCTGGGTGGCTCAGTTGGTTGAGCGACTGCCTTCAGCTCAGGTCATGATCCTGGAGTCCCGGGATCGAGTCCCACATCAGGCTCCCTGCTCAGCAGGGAGTCTGTTTCTCCCTCTCACCCTCCTCCCTCTCATGCTCTCTCTCATTCTCTCTCTCGCAAATAAATAAAATCTTAAAAATTTTTTTTTCTTAAAAACAAACAATAAACATTAAATCATTCTCTGTGCACGGCTGCTCCAAAGTCAAGAGAGGGAAGCTGCCATGGTTCTCTGGGTGAGGCAGCCAGGTTTAACCACAATGATGTTGCCCAAAGTAGCAAGCACACTTCTAGGATACAGCTCCAACGATACTGAAACTTCACAAAAACAAAATCTAAGGTACAATAACAACATTTTGGGTTTAATGTGCTATAAATTGTTTCAGTCAAATGAACCTATTTTGGGGGAACAATTCAGAATTAGTTAGCAAATGTCACCCTAAGAGACGGGATTAACGTCCCTGCATTTCCCATAAACCCCTCCAAAGGGAGACCTTTCACAGGAACCAGGATGCCTGCTTTTTGAAAATTCAGGAAAACTACCACTAGGAAGGGACGGCAGGCAAGAGCCGATGGCTAGGTCACAGCTGCTTCATGAGCCCTGGGCATGTTGTGAGCAGTCTTATGAGGAGCTCAGGAATTAGTCCTGCCTTTTCTAGCTTTTGTTTAGCTTTGGCAGGGGTTATTACTCACTAAAATGCAATTTGAACTAAAGGAGACACTCACAGTAATCCTCAAGCAACATTTACCATGGTGTGTGCTCTGGGGAAGGGCTTGGCAGAGGAGGAGGAGAGAAGCCCTGCCTCCTTGTCCTAACCCCCAACGGCTTCCCTGAGAATTCGTGTGTTTGAGGGCAAGAAAATTAGGCATTCCAAAACATCCTTGGGATGGCCTCCTTTAGTTTACCCTTGAGACAAATGCCACCAATTTTGTACTCAGGCTCTAAAACAGATGGATGCAGGGTAATCTGGGTGCTGTGCGCCTTGAAGGCTGCCCAATAGAACAAGCCATGGCTCACATAAAAACCCTGTTCAGATGCCTTCTCTGAGGAAAAGGCGACAGGAACAAGCTCTTTACAAGGCTGACTGCTTCTTCATTTTAAGTCTTAGGAAATTCTTTTTTTTTAAAAGATTTTTTTTAATTTATTTTTTTGACAGAGAGAGACACAGCGAGAGAGGGAACACAAGCAGGGGGAGTGGGAGAGGGAGAAGCAGGCTTCCCACTGAGCAGGGAGCCCGATGTGGGACTCGATCCCAGGACCCTGGGATCATGACCTGAGCCGAAGGCAGACGCTTAACGACTGAGCCACCCAGGCTCCCAGGAAATTCTTCATACCGATGTGAAAGCCACCGCTCTGGAAAAGCAGAATGGTGTGACAGAGGCATCATGGGTTTGAATGAGTCCCTCGGACCTGGGCTTTGAATGTTGGGGTTAGTCCCTACTAGCTCCAAGACTGTGGGGGCAGTTTACCTCGCAGGAGTCTCTGTTCTCTCCGCAAAATAGGAAAGATAACCCAGTTATGAGGATTTGTAAGACAGAGTCTGTGAGGTACATGGAACAGCTCCTTCGGCTGGAGCTTAGCATATCCTTTCCTCCCTCCCCCGAGATGGTGCTGATTCCACCTTCCAGACCAAAAAAGCATGAGACAGCAGACTGTTGTCCCCGCCCCAGGAGAGGCCCTGGAGTACTAGAAGACAGCCATGCTGGTTCCAAGTCCCTCTCCTCTAGTTCACACCCTGGAACTTCAGGACACCTGCTGTCTGGGCCAGAGATGAAGGTCTGATGGCTCTGTGACAGTCACACGGACTTCTGTCACATGTGTCCCCTGTGCCTACTGCAACAAACGGAATGTATATGACTCCGTTTCCCCCTCTCAAAGAGAGTTTTTGCCAAGCATTGACCTGAAAACCTAGCACACTCTTCAGGCACTTCACAAAGGTTTGCTGAATAACGTGCTCATTTAAGAAAACTCTGAGAGAATGTAGAGAAATTTAGGAAAAAAGGTCCAGAGGATCTGAAAGCTTCAGTATGGAGGTAGGTCTTAAAAAACAAACAAACAAACAAAAAATGCTTCAGCTTCTAAAAATGAGGGCTGCTAGAAGACAGTACTTACAAAGCGTGAAGGTTAGACACAAAACATACCTAGACTCATCCAAACACCTTAAATTTGAAAAATGTAATTTATGCACAAAAGGATACTACCCACAGAGACTGCATCATTAATCCTACACAGAACAAAGATTTAGACCAGTGCATTGGTGGCAAGCCCCTAGCAGGGAAGGTGCCCATTTGGATGCATTGTTATCTTCCTGGTACTCACGTTTCAAGGGAGAATCGCCTGCCCCTGAGAACACCCTCTGATACATCCCCAGACAAAACATGAGCCTAGAAAGACTACTGGTCTGCCCTGGCATGGCACTTCTATTTCTGAAATCACAGGGAATGTACCTGGTCTGACCCAGGACACCAAAGTACAAGGCAGCCTGGATGTGAAGTGGGTGTGGTCTTTCAGTAGCTTGGGAAGGAAATGATCTTGGGAAAGAGATGCTCAATAGAGTGCTCACCTTAAGAGGAACTTATCTTACTGCTTAGGGCGGGAATTAAAGTGTTCTTTTAAATCTTTCAGGGTATTTGTTTCTACACCTACAAGGTATCATTTTGGCAGAGGGAAAATGGCAAAACATCCAAAAACAGTATCACCCTCTTGTACACCCAAACTCAGTGGTTTACTTACTTTCCCATTAGTGTAGTAAATGTGAAGGGAAATGGTGAAACACTTTACCCTGGACCAAACATAACCAGATACCACCAGTGAGAGAACATGATGCTGTCATAAGGGAGGGGAGGAGCCTGCGTGCCGCTGGGGGCCTGTACGTGGCGCTTTACTCCTGACCCCATACTTTTCTGGTTTTGTTTTGCATACAAGTTGGTCACAGGCACTTTTTGTCGTTTCTTGGTAAAATACACATTAGGATGCAGCCAGACAGAGAGGGTTGAGGGTCATAAGAAGGGATATGAGGCAGCAGAAGTAAAGGGACTCAAAACTGGATTCTACACAGTACAGTCATGAATGCTTATGATTACAAATCTGAGTCATTAAAAAGGTTAAGGCATCATTTTAAAAGGCCTGGAAATATTATTACGTTTCAGAAATAACTTCGAAAGTTCCCTGAGGGCAAAGGTCATGCTCTAGACTGCATCATATCCTTCCTTGTATTTAACGACCATTCTGCTTGTGCACAGGCACTTTGTGGAAGAAGATACACGGATGGCAAACAAGCACACGGAAAGACGCTCAACACCATTAGTTCCCAGGCGACTGGAAAATTAAAACCACGATGAGGTATCACCACACAGTTATTAGAACAGCTGGAGGCCGACCACACGAAGTCTTGGTGAGGATGTAAAGGAACTGGAACTCTACCACACTGCTGATGCAGCCACTTTGGAAGACCGTCTGGCAGATTCTTAAAGAGTGACACCTATACCTACCACATGATCCAGCCAATCCACTTTTCAGGCTATGCAAACACCTGCACATGAATGTTCACAGGAGCTTTACTTAGAAGCAATAACTGGGGGCGCCTGGGTGGCTCAGTTGGTTGAGCGACTGCCTTCGGCTCAGGTCATGATCCTGGAGTCCCGGGATCGAGTCCCACATCGGGCTCCCTGCTTGGCAGGGAGTCTGCTTCTCCCTCTGACCCTCCCCCCTCTCATGTGCTCGCTCTCTCTCTCTCAAATAAATAAATAAAATCTTTAAAAAAAAAAAAAAAAGAAGCAATAACTGGAAACAACCCAATGTCTAGCAACAGCTGAATGGATAAACAAATGGTGATGTTTCCATAAAACGGACTTGCTCTTCAGGAAAAAAAAAAAAAGGAAATGAATTATTGATATACACAATATGAATAAATCTCACAATCATTATGCTAAGTGACAGAAGCCAGAACCCTCCCCAAATTATACACGCTATGATCCCATTTATACCAAATTATAAAAAATGCAAACACTACACAGTGACAGCAGATCATGGCTGCCTGGGGGCAGCGGTGGGAAAAGGCAGGATGAAGAGGATACAAAGAGGCTTAAGGAATCTTCTGTGGACCTCGATATACTCACCATGTGTGGGGACGGTTTCACAGGCCAAAGTCATCAAATTGTAGACTTTAAATATGTGCAGTTGATTATATGTCAATTCTACCTCAATGAATCTGTTTTTTTCAAACAAGGGATCCCAGGGCCCACAAACACATTTAGGTGCCACCTAGGTTCTCTCCGTTTTTAAGTTGTGTACTTCTTCCCAGTATTTCAGAGTGCCGTACCTGAATGTAGTTCCGGGTTAAACCGCGGTGGAACCAGACACAGTCCAACTGACTCTGATGGAACCCACACCCTGGGTGGGCTCTGAGAAGGCGGACAGTCATATCCCCGAGTTCTCAGGGTGCTGCGTGATTTGCTACACAGACCTGTACAGGCAAATGAATCTAGCTTTCATAAGGTAGACTTCTTTGCCAGACTGCCCCTACTCTATCCAGGTTCCCTCTCACCTGTGAGGCAATATTTTTAAAAATATCATTATAAGGTTCTGCCAGGTTAATGTCATGTTATTGGCTGTTCTACTTAAATAAAAAACAACAGTCTCTGTGGCAGACTGGATTTTTCGAAAAAGGCCACAGCAGTACTTCTGGCCCTATATCCTCTCCAGAACCTTGCTGCGTCCCATCAGGAGGTGGAATCTAGCTCCCTTCCCCTTGCAACTGGACAGGCTTTTGTGCCTGCCTCGACAAACAGAATGTGGCAGAAGAGATGTTGCATGACCCCCAAGACTAGGTCATAAAAGATGAGGGGCTACTGCCCATCTCTCTCGGGACATTTACCCTGGAACACAGCCAGCGTGCCGTTAGGAAGCCCAGTGAAAATCTCAGCCACCAGACATGAGGAGGGCAGGAGCCTCAGATGAAGTTGAATGGAGCAGAGATGAGCTGTCCCCACTAAGCTCCACCCAAACTGTAGATTTATGGGCTAAATAAATGTCATCATTATTTTTTTTTTTTTAAAGATTTTATTTATTTATTTGAGAGAGAGAATGAGAGAGAGAGAGAGCGCGCACATGAGAGGGGGGAGGGTCAGAGGGAGAAGCAGGCTCCTCGCTGAGCAGGGAGCCCGATACGGGACTCGATCCCGGGACTCCAGGATCATGACCTGAGCCGAAGGCAGTTGCTTAACCAACTGAGCCACCCAGGCGCCCTCATTATTTTAAGCCATTAACTTTTTGGGGTGGTGTTTGTTATGCAGCAGTAGGTAACTAGACCAGCCTCCTTTCTCCTGGATCTAAAGAGCCCTTTTGGAAAGGAAACTAGTTTGTCTTTCCTCCTCCCTCCAGTATCTAATGGTTAATTACCCTTTCCATAATTATGTATCATGAGGCAGCAATAGAGCATCTTTACAAATTACCTGCTTCTACAAACAGAGAGGTCACCCTAAATTTCCTGAATGACCTCAGGCTAAACTCATTTGTGAAAAGCCAGAGCATCATGTATATAATAAAATTAACCTGTCAAATTTCAACTCCTCTGTAGACCTCATATTGTTATGCTGGCAACACAACCAAAGTGAATGAAACACACACACACACACACAATTTTCTCATGATGTCAGGCAGTAAAGGACTGTGTGTGCTATCTGATATATAAAGATTATTTGACCCAAATAATCTAATGATTCTGCTTTTAGCAAAATAACGAAGCAGCTCCTGAAAATGTTACTTATCTGATTTCTCCTCTATTTCTCGGCATTACTCATAAGAAAAATACCCATTTACTGGAAACTTAGTGAAGAGCCTGGGACCCTGCTGGGGAGGCAGGGTGGTTAGTGGCAAGAGCCCAGGCTGGGTGTCTGGAGGCCCAGGTCTATGATCTCAGGCAAGCCTGCCATTTCTCCGATTTGCAGTTCCGTCACCTGAGAAGTGAAACCCCATCTGCGGGATTCCTAGGGGTCATCTCAAGTCTGATGTTCTCCAACTTTTGAGAGTGGAATTGTGGGTGCTGATTCAGATTAAGTACCTCAAATTTTATCTAAGCAAACAAACTCCTGTGACAATTACCTTACAGCTAACCAAGAACACAGGCAATCAAACCATGTTCCTACATTCAGCAGATTTCTCTATGGGTGGGAATTCAATGGGGGAAAGAACGAGGGGACGAGGAAGAGAACCCAGAGTTAAGGAGAATGACAGGCCTCTCTGGCTCTGTTCAAACTCCTCAGGTCCCTCTCACTCCTCACACTTCCACAGGCCCACGCTGTCGATGAAGTCACGACAGGTACACATGAAACTGCTATCGCTGGGTGCAGCCCACCATTCCTGAGTATCTTTCCACATTCAAGGGCCCTGAATGCAGCTCCGAAAGATGCTCGCAATGAGAAATGTAAGCATCAGCACCTTAAGAACTGGTGTCAGCTGGGGGGCAACCTTGACTGGGTAGTGTTACCTACCACACACGCGAACATGGATCAAACGGGCATATCGTCATGCTATTAAGCAATTAATTTTAAAAAATTACAGCCTTGACATTTCTGGAAATAGATGTTAACCATGACTGTCAAATTATGTTTAAACAGAACCCAAGAAGTACATTGTGATTCTGGGAAAACTTTGTTTCCCAGCTGCTATGTTTGGCATTCAAAGGAATCCCCTGAAAACAGGAAACCACTCTTTCACTCCACTGTGACCATGAGGCCATCTGCCTAACCTCCGCTGTGTGCAGCAGGGAACACAGGCCCGTGAGGAGCCCTGAGATAAGAACTCTGCGTAGACATGTGAACTTCACGCCGGGCTGCCGCCAGCTTCCCAGACAAGAGGGCCCAGAATGACCAGGCTGTGGCAGCATGAATGGCTGCATGGAGAGAGCAAGCCAGCAAAAAGACCGGGTGGGACTACAAACCTGCCATTCCCTTTCCCTTTGTTCAAGTATTTTTAACCCTTGGAACACAGTGATATTTACAGACAATAAGATCTTTCTGTATGGAAACTTAAGTTTCCAACCAAACTGACAATGTAAAATGAAAAAAAAAAAAATTAGACTTTCAACCTAGATTCAATTCAGATCAAAACCCTTATCTACTGCCTGCACCTTTTTATTTTTTAACTCTGGGAAGTCATTCCTGTGACCTAAGATTCCAGTTATAGAAGAGGAAGTGAAACCATCTAAGCTTTGCGTTGACTATCAGGCATTCCAAATGTATTATTTTAACTGCACTCTATCTACTGGCAGAACTCCCAGCTTTCCTGATCTCTCCCATTCCACCCTCCCCTGCCTCAGTCCTAACTGGAATCACAAAGAGAGGACACTAGGAAAGTGGAAAGGGAAGACAGGGAAGGAAGGACTGGGGGGGAAGAGGCACTCCATGATGTTTCTGGCATGAGAGACTGAAGAACTCTCCGAAAAGGAAGGGGTGTATTAATGGAAATACCATTTGGACAGCACTGGACAGACCAGGGGCCGGGGGTCACGGGTACAGGGGACCCTTCTCTATTCCCTGTCTCAGCATGCAGTGTACAAGAGGAATCACAAGAAACATGAGCTTTTCAGGTAAGGAAAGCTACTTTATACAGAGAATTCACTCATCCACAAGTTTTGGAATACTGGAAATGCAAAGTGGCCCAAGGGAGCGTGGCAAATGCCAGCTGCCTGGGCCACCCAGGTAGCCCAGTTATCATATGAACACTTCATAAATTTATTACGAGAACTTGCTTTTCTCCTATTTGTCTACAGACAGTCTAATATTTCAAAGGAAGCTGGGGGGTACTGAGCTATTTTTATCTGTCCATTAGTTCTTACTCTATGGACTCTTCAGTCCACGGGGACACACAATTCTGGGAGAAGAAAGGCTAAGTGCTCCTTTGTTGTTGTTGCTTAGTGAAAGAGGGTCGGAGGAAAAGAAATCCAAAAAGGAAGCATGTGAGGAAACTTCCAGCTGTGGTGGAGCAGAGGTCAACAATTCCTCTCTCTAAAAAACAAATATAAAACTGGACGAAATTGTCAAAAATAATAATTTCAGGGCTCTGGAAATGAATCAAAGGCAAATAATTTCAGGTAAGAACAGTGGGAGTCTGTAGCCCTCATGCCTAAAATTGTTCTCATCTGTTTTCCTCTTTTATTTAAAAAAAAAACCATAACAATTAATAAAGCAATAATTATAGTACTATACTACTGGGTTTATAACACAGATAAATATAATACATATGACAATAACAGCACAAAGGAAGAGGGAAGAAAAGGACCTACATTAGAGCAAAAGTTGCTATTTTTACCATATTAAGTCAGAAAAACCTTAGATCAACTGGGACACCTTACATCAACTGGGATAAATCAACCTTAAATGTGTATTGTAATCCCTAGAATAATCATTAAAGGGTAACTTTAAAAATATGGTCATACTCGACTATGTGCTATCTGCAAAAAGTACACGCTACAGATATGTATACTACACTAAATGTAATCAAGAGAAAGAGTGGCTATATTAATATAAAACAAGGATTTCACAGCACAGAATATTCTCACAGATAAAGAAGGTCACTTCATAATGGCCGAGGTAAATTTCTCAAGAGGACATAACCCTTCATATTTATGTACTGGTAACAGTTTTAGAATACATTGTTAAAACTACAAGGAGAAGTAGAGAAATCTACAACTATAATCAAAAGATTGCAATATTCTTTGCTCAAATATGGATAGACTAGGTAGCTAGAAAATAGAGATACAGAAGATATGATCAACAGTCAATGAATGGTATCTAGTTAACATTTATAGAGCCTTTCTCCAACAACAGCGGACTAGCATTTTCTTAAACGATAGACCACATTCTGTGCCACAAAATGAGTCTCAATAAATTTAAAAGGATCCGAGTCATAGAAAGTACATTCTCTGACCATCATCAAATTTAGTTAGAAATCAGTAACAGAAATATCTCTGAAAAATCCTCAAGTGTTTGGAAACTAAATGAAATACTTCTAAATAATCCATGGATCAAAGAAGAAATCAAAACAGAAAAGTATTCTGAACTGAATGAAAATGAATCAAAATTTGTGGGATGCCATTAAATGAGTACTCTAGCAAGAAGTGTCTACAGCAAAAAAGAAGAAAAGCTTCAAATGATGACAACTCTACCTTAAGAAACTAAAGAAAAAGAGCAACTAAAACCCAAATGGTAAGCAGAAGAAAGGAAATAATAAAGACCAGAGCAAAAAGAAATGAAATAGAAAAATAGAAATAATAAAGAAAATAAATTTAGGGGCGCCTGGGTGGCTCAGTCGTTAAGCGTCTGCCTTCGGCTCAGGTCATGATTCCAGGTCCTGGGATAGAGGCCCACATCGGGCTCCCTGCTCAGCGGGAGCCTCCTTCTCCCTCTCCCACTCCCCCTGCTTGTATTCCCTCTCTCGCTGTGTCTCTCTCTGTCAAATAAAGTGGTTGTATCAGTTTAAAAAAAAGAAAGAAAAGAAAAAAAAGAAAAGAAATTTAAAAACTGGTTCATTGAGAAGATAAATTTTATAAACCTCCAGCTAGATTAATAAGGAAGAAAGAGAGAATACATAAGTTGTGTTATCAGGAATGAGAGCAGAGACAACACTTCAGATTCTACAGATACCTAGGAGACAGGAATATTATGAACAACGTTATGCCAATAAATTCTACAACTCAGATGAAATGAACAGATTCCTTGAAAGACACAACTAGCCAAACCTCACTCAAGAAGAAACAGATAATCTGAATAGCCCTATGTCTCTATTAAAGAAACTGGATTTTGTAGTTAAAAATGTTCCTACAAAGACAACCAGTAAAGATGACTTCACTAGGGAATTCTACCAAATATTTAAGAAGGAAGTAATACCAACTGTAAATAAACTTTTCCAGAAAACTGAAGAAGAAAGAATTCTTCCCAACTTATTCTACGATCAACATTACTAATACCAAATCCTAGTAAAGACATTATTTATTAACAAAGAAAATGCAGACCAGGGGCGCCTGGTTGTTAAGTGTCTGCCTTCGGCTCAGGTCATGATCCCAGGGTCCTGGGATCGAGCCCCACATCAGGCTCCCTGCTCAGCAGGAAGCCTGCCTCTCTCTCTCCCACTCCCCCTGCTTGTGTTCCCTCTCTTGCTGTGTCTCTCTCTGTCATATAAATAAATAAAATCTTTAATAAAAAAAAAAAAAACTGCAGACCAATATTCCTCATAGACATAGATGCAAAAATTCTAAACAAATTTTTAGCAAGTTGAATATGACTTGCTAAAAAGGATAATAGAACTAGGAAGAGTCTGTCCCAAGAATGCAAGGTTGGTTTACCACTCAAAATAAATTATCTTTTTTTTTTTTTTTTTAAGATTTTTTATTTATTTATTTGAGAGAGAGAATGAGAGAGAGCACATGAGAGGGGGGAGGGTCAGAGGGAGAAGCAGACTCCCTGCCGAGCAGGGAGCCTGATGCGGGACTCGATCCAGGGACTCCAGGATCATGACCTGAGCCGAAGGCAGTCGCTTAACCAACTGAGCCACCCAGGCACCCAAAATAAATTATCTTAAGCAAATAATGGATCAAAGAAGAATTCACAAGGGAAATTAGAAAATAGTAAGAGAAAAAGGAAAAGTAAAACCCAACATACCAAAACTTATGGGACACAGAGAAAGCAGTTTAAGGGAAGTTTATAGCAATAAACTCTTACACATTAAAAAAATAAGAAAGATCTCAAATCAACAAACTAACTTTAAAACTTAAGGAATTAGAAAAATAAGAACAAACTCAACCCAAAGTTAGCAGAAGAAAGTAAATAATAAAGATCAGAGCAGAGGTAAACAAAAGAAAATAGACAAACAATTGAAAAAAAATCAATGAAATCAAAAGTTGATTCATTAAAAAGTCAGCAAAATTCACAAACCTTTAGCTAGACTGACTCAGGAAAAAAGAGAGACGAGGCCTCAAATTATTAAGAAATGAAACTAAGTGAGAATATTACTACCAAGTTTAGGGAAAGGAAAAGGATTATAATAGAGTACTATAAACAACTGTCTGCCAACAAATTGGATTACTGGATGAAATGGGAAAATTCCTAGAAACACAAAGCCTATCAAGAATGAATTACAAAGAACAGAAAATCTGAACAGATATTTAACTAGTAAGATAACTGAATCAGTAACCGAAAAAAATCCCAGTAAAGGAAAGCCCTTGACCCAATGGCTTCACTGATAAATTCTACCCATTTAAAGAACCCCAATTTTCTCAAACTTGTCCAAAAACTGAAGAGGAGGGAACACTTTCTATCTCATTTTATGAGGCCACCATTACCCTGATACCAAAGCCAGACAAAGACACTACCAGAGAACAATGCTCCAGACCAATATCTCTTATGAACACTGATGCAAAAATCTTCAACAAAATACTAGCAAACCAAATTCAGCAGCACATTAAAAGGATTATACACCATGACCAAGTAGGACTTATTCTTGGAATGCAAGGATGGTTCACAACATACAAAAATCTATTAATGTGATATATTAACTACATTTACAGAATGAAGGGGAAAAAAACCCACATGATCATCTCAGTTGGTACACAAAAAGCCTATGACAAAATTCAACAACCTTCCACGATAAAAATACTTGAAAATAGGAATAGAAAGAAACTACCTCCACACTATAAAAAGCTATATATGAAAAACCCACAGTAAACATCACACTCAATGGTGAAAAACTGAAAGCTCTTTTCTAAGCTGAGGAAGAACAAGCCAAGGATGTCCACCTTGGCCACTTCTACCCAACACAGTTCTGGGAGTTCTAGCCAGGGCAATTAGGGAAGAAAGAGAAATAAAAGGTGAGAAGAGAAGAAGTAAAATTATCTCTGTCTGCAGATGATATGATCTTCTATGTAGAAAACCCTGAACATTCTACCCACAAAAACTGTTAGATCTAATGAATTCACCAAAGTAGCAGGATCAAGGTCAACATACAAAAATCAGCTGCATTTCTATACACTAACAATGAACAACCTAAAAAGGAAATTACAAAATAATTCCATTTACAAGAGCATCAGAAAGAATAAAACAATTAGGAACCAACTTAATCCAGGAGGTGAAAGACTTGTACGATAAAACCTACAGAACACTGCTGAAAGTAAAGACATCCCATATTCATGGGTTGGAAGACTTAATACTATTATGATTTATTATACCCAAAGTGATCTATAGATTCAATGCAATTCCTATCAATGTCCCAATGACAATTTTTTTTACAAAAATAGCAAAACACTCCTAAAATCCATATGGAGTCTTAAGGGACCCTAAAGAGTCAAAACAATCTTGAAAAGGTAAGAACAAAGCTAGAGGACTCACAATTCCTGATTTCAAAACTTACTGCACAGCTCCAGCGATGAACATAGTGCGGTACTGGCAGAGGCAGACCTATATACCAATGGAGTAGAATAAAGAGACCAGAGACAAACCATAAGGTTTTAGAAGGTCAAGGAAATAAATAAACTGTGTATACAGTCAAATGAATTATCAAGGGTGCCAACATCATTCAATGGGGAGAGGTGATTTTTCAATAAAATGGAGCTACAGTGGTTATCCTCCCGGCAGCAGCTTCTGCTGAATCTAAGTGGGCCTCCGTACACCTTACTTAGGACATGACAAACAACCTTGAGGGCAAAAGCTGAGTCAAACTGTTGAGTCCACTACTCTGGCATTGTCTTTCCCCTGGGATTTAGGATCCTCAAATATTGACTGTCTTAGTAGCTCTAAATTCGAATTTTAGCATCCCTACTCAGAGATTCTGAAACAAGGTCTGGACCACTGCTTTCTGTTTGGTCTCTGCCTCATACCACGAGTTGGCCAATACTCCAACGGTTTTAAAAAGCAGGGGTAAATACGGAGCTCAAGTCAATGTGTTTTCTTTCTGCAATTTTGGCTCCTGCCAAATTGATCCTAGCTGCCTAGGTTAGTCCCCTATGCCTTTAAATACACACACACACACACACACACACGCAAGCACTACTATTTTAAACAAAATCGTAATTCTCAGTGGAGTCTGGTCTGATATTCTACCTAAACAGAAGTTTATATTTAGTTTTAATTACTGATGTATTCTTACGGACTAGACCATAATTTTCCCGAGAAGAGAAACTCTCTTTTTATTTCCTGATTCTGCTTTAACACCCAGAGCGCTATCTGGCACACACCTCAGTATGTATTTGACAAGTTAATTTTTCTATCAGGAAAAACTGTTAGAAAGCAAGTAAAGCACAGCACATAAAACATTACTTCCAAATCATTCAAGTCTGTCAGTTCTTCTGCCTCCAATGATCTCCACTAAGACATGTACAATCTTTTCTTCTCTAGCCCAAGCATTAATGAGCAAATCCCTCAATAAAACTGTGCATTCTTAATGCTTATTTGAGATTAAATTACCTTAGGCAGTTCTAAAAGCTTTTTTTTCATTTACTAAAACTATTTTGTACTAGATTAAGTGATTTCATTATCTTTTGGATTAACTAATCCAATTCTAGGTCTGGCATTTTATCAGAAAACAAAGATTTTTCATCCAAAGTAAAGCTCGCTTAAATTAACCTTTAGAGTCCCCTTGACTATATTCAGTTAGGTTTTTCCAGAACAAGAAAACAATGGTACCTCAGAAGCTGCTCAATACAAATTTTATAATCGAAGAAAATATACTGAAAGTATAAACTATTTTCTTGGTTACCTTATCAATCTGCTATTGTCAATCCCTAACCAAACAGCTAGAAGAACTGAAAGTAGTTGCCTCTAGGAAGCAGAAATTACAGAGGTTATGAAATAGGCCAATGGATTCGCACTTTTCCCTATAAGCACTTAAGAATTATTAATGTTAACTGCATATTTAAATTAAATTTAAAAGCATAACTGTAGAAAAAATAAATAAAAACATAATGGGTACAAACTGAGACACTAATTTAAGAAACAAGGCAGATTTAATCCTTAAAGCAATAGTGCTGAAGGTTGTTTATGTGATGCCACGGACTCATGAGACAGCCTTGAGGCCATTCATTTATCCTGTGGGGCTTTTTAGTCCCACATTTGTAAACCTAACAGTAAATCAGAATGCCAAGGCCCTTTCAACAGTAATAATTCTAGTATTCTAAAACTTCAGTAAACAGTAAGTGGCAGGACACAATTTAAAAGAGAATACGTACTTGTTAGATAAAAGTCAAATTCACAAGGGCTTGTTTTGTAATGGATGGTTAATGAAGTTATAGTGATTAGCACAATTATTTTAGGATGACTCGTAAGAGAGTTAAAGGAAGATGATATGGTATTAGGGAATCTATCTCCGTTGATGAGACAGCTCCTACGACATAAAGCATGCATGGTCCAAGCATTAATGCTGCATCTGGGGCCCGAGAGAGCAGTATGTGCTGAGTGTCACGTAACGGTTCCTGTTCTAGTGAGCTGGTCAAGTGTCACAACCCGCCCTCTCCTGCAGACTGTGAGTAGTCAGAGACCACAAGAAAGTGGTCCCAAACTGCTGGCTCCAAAGGATGGACATGCTCATCCATATTTACAGCTAGATAAGGAAAGGATTCTGGCACTTCTTATATGGCTCTTGACAAATTAAGAGCTCTATCAGACATATCTTTCCATTTACTAAAAGATTATGCATTTTGGACTGTCCAATTTTAACTCACAGACTTTGAAATAAAAGAACCAGCATCCTATCTACTTTTAAACAGCAAGAATAGAGATCTGTCTTGCAGGAAACAAAAGCAAGACAAACAAAAAAGCCATACATATGTATTGTTACAGAAGTGTCCATAGGAAGTAAAGAAAGGGGAAATTGGGTTCGTAGCATAAGACCGTCTAGCGTCCAGAAAGGTTTTTCTTTTTGTATGTTAACTATTCTGTTTTGCATATTTCCTCCTGCACTGTAAGTACCCACTAAATGGAAAAAACTTGAAATTATTAATTGAAGTTTTTAAGTTTTTGAATTGATTTGTATTTTTTTTTTTTAAACAGTTGGAGTACCTCTAAATAAATGTTTCTTTACAAGAGCAGCAATATGGGCGGGGTGTCTGTGTAATGTCTAACCAACACAGCAGAAAGATAAGAGGAAATCTTTGGTATGCCCATTTCTAAAAGTCTTAATGGGGGAACCATCTGGAACCAGCTGCACGACAAATCCCACGTTCACCTAAACCTCAAGGGTTTCCTCGTGGGTATAAGAACAGACAGATGCCAACAGGGTGTGACCATTTCCCACACTGCAAATGCCTAAGCAGCACACGGAGTTTGGGAAACTCCACAGGACCTCGAGGCCCCCCGGCGGCTTTCCTCAAAGCATCCGCAGATTAGCCTCTCTTCTCCCCCTCACTTTCCCCAGAATTGTATTTTTTTTTTTTTAACCAATACAGTGTCCCTAAAAATCATAGAGCCACAGAATTTAGGTGGGAAGGAACCAAGAGACAATTGTTAAATTACTGATTTAATGTTGGAATCATCTCCATCAACTTGATTATTTAACTTTTTAATCAACTTGATACATGGCAAAGTTCTATAACCAAGGGGAAGTAATTTATAATTACCTAAAATTACTCAACTGACATAGCAGTCTAAGAAAATGTAGTTTATGTTACCAGACAGCACCCAATGCTATCAAAGAAAATAATAATTTAAAAATCTATTAAACGTATAAGTCAATGCTAGAGAATGTACATGACTGCCTCAGTTACTCCTCCATTTTACGGAAGAGAAAAGTGAGGCTCAAAGAAGCTAAGTAATTTGCATGAGGTCACACAGTAGGGGCAGAGCTGACACTCAAGTCCACGGCCTTAATTACTACTCTATGTGTGATTCTCAGTGTGATCAATGCATCACCTGCAGTACCTGTACAAATGCAGACCCCAGGGTCTCACTTTATACCTCTAGAATCACAAATCTGTAGGTGTGGTTCTCAGGAATCTGCATTTTCCCCACAATTTTCCCAGTTTTTTACACACAGGGTTGAGAACCCCAGTTACAAAAATGAACTTCTAATGTATTCCATTACATTCAATATATAGGTTCAGACAGTTAGTCAGCTTTGTCATGTGCTGAGCCTTATGCCAGATGCTAGAGAGGCAAAAACGAGCTCACAAGTCTAGAAAGGAAGACGGACATGCAAACTGACAACTTTAGTACCCTTGTGATACACCTTGTGGAGTTTGGGAACACAGGGAAAATGAACTACAGATGCAAAGACCCCCAAAGACTATGCCCTGAAGTATAGCAAACACTGTCCTGAAGTCAAGGAAGAACTAGGCTCCCTCGTTTCTGTGAGGAGGGAGTGGAACGTGTGAAGATGAACCCCTGCAGGGGTGAAGCAGGGGCACAAACTATTTTGCATAGATGCTGTTTTCTAAGCTGAAGGGGCAGACACTCCCCAGATGGAAGGGGTGGAGTGAGAGGATGGGGAGGCATTCGGGACCAAGGTGAGACTGGGGAGTTCACAAGAATGAAGAGTCAATAAGGCTATGCAAGGGGATCACAGGGGACCATTGATCTCCATACTGAGGATCTTGGACTATAACTGCATGGTCTTTGAAGAGGAAGTAGCTTCCAGACCACAATTTCAAACCAGTTTGGCAGCAGAGTAGAAGATAGACAGGAGCATGAGGAAAGTTACTTATGTCCATGCAAAAACTTATACACAGTGTTCATTGCGGCATAAATGTAACAGCCAAAACAACCAAAATATCCATCGACAGATGAATGGAAAACATGTGGTATAGCCAAACAATGGAATATTATTTGGCCATAAAAAGGAATAAAGTACTGACAACACAAGCCACAACATGGATGAACCTTAAAAACATGATACTAAATGAAAGAAGCCAGTCACAAAGGCCCCCATACTGTGTGATTCCATTTATATGAAATGTCCAGGAAAGGCAAATATATGGCGATAGAAAGTAGATTAGTGCTTGCCTACAGAGCCAAGTGAGGACTGACTGCTAATGGTTACAGCATTTTTTTGGATTGATGAAAATATTCTAAAATTGACTGTGGTCAGTTTTATAAAACCCTGTGACTATACCAAAAGCCACTAAAATGTGTATCTTAGGTGGGTAAATTTTATCTTATGTGAATATTTCAATTTAAAAAACCATAATGAGGGGCGCCTGGGTGGCTCAGTCGGTTAAGCGGCTGCCTTCAGCTCAGGTCATGATCCCAAGGTCCTGGGATTGAGCCCCACATCGGGCTCCCTGCTCGGCGGGGAGCCTGCTTCTCCCTCTGCCTGCTGCTCCCCCTGCTTATGTTCTCTCTCTCTGTCAAATAAACAAATAAAATCTTTAAAAAAAAAAAAAAACCATAATGAAAAAAATCAAGTGGATGTGCAATATTGACTCATGTCTGAGATTTCAGTCTTAGATCAAACTTGTAGCCATCAGCATTGATCCTCTGGCCATTCATCAAAGCTGACAGTATCTGTTTTATGCCTGCTTTCAGATCTGGAGTATTTTAATCTTTTATGCTGGAGCTTCCTGTCTGGCTTCTTTCACTTAGCATAATATTTTCAAAGTTCATTCATGTTGTAGCATGCATCAAAACTTCCAATCCATGAACATGGGACGTCTTTCCATTTATTTAGATTTTCTTTAATTTCTTTCAGCAATGTTTTCTAGTTTTCGGTGTACAAGCCTTGTCCTCCCCTTGGTTAAATTTATTTTTAAGTACTTTATTCTTTTTTTAAGTACTTTATTCTTTTTGATGCTACTGTAAAGTGAAGTATTGTTTTAACTTCATTTTCAGTTTTCATTACTAGCATATAGAAATGCAAGTGATGGGGCACCTGGGTGACTCAGTTAGTTAAATGTGCCCAACTCTTATTTCAGCTTAGGTCATGATCTCAGGGTTGTGAGATCAAGCCCTGCACTGGACTCCATGCTGGGCATAGAGCCTGCTTAGGATTCTCTCTCTGTCCCCCCCACCCCCCACCATAATCACTCTCTCCCTCTTAAAAAAAAAAAAAAGAAAGAAAGAAATACAAGTGATTTCAGTATACTGACCTTGCACCCTGCAATTCTTTCTTCTTTAGTCATTTTTTTTTAAAGATTTTATTTATTTATTTGGGGGCAGGGGGAGGAGCAGAGGGAGAAGGAGAAGGACAAGCAGACTCTGCACTGAGTATGGAGCCTGACATGGGGCTTAATCCCAGACTCTCAGATCATGACCTGAGCCGAAACCAAGTCAGACACCCAAACGACTGAGCCACCCAGGCGCCCCCTTCTTGAGTCATTTTTGATAGTGTATTTCTAAGAATTTGTCCTTTTACATCTCGGTTATCCAATGTGTCAGCGTACAGCTGGTCATAGTATTCCCTTTTAAGTATTTCTCTTATTATTATTATTATTAAGTAAATAAGTATTCCTTATTTCTGTGAGGTCACTAGGAATGTCCCCTCTTTTATTCCTGATTTTTAGTCTGCTCTCTTTTTTCCTTTGTCCATCTAGCTAAAGGTTTGTCAATCTGTTGATCTTTTCAAAGAACCAGCTTTTGTTTTCATTAATCTTTTCTACTGTTTTGTCTGCTCTAATCTTTATTTTTTCTTTCTGATTGCTTTGGTTTAGTTTACTCTTCTTTTTCTACTTTCTTAAAGTGAAAGGTCAGGTTACTGATTTGAGATTTTTCTTTTTAAAGGCAGGTGTTTATGGCTATAAACTTCTCTCAGAGAGATGTTCCCAATGCCTCCTGTAAATTTCAGTATGTTGTATTTCACTTTCACTCTCCTTATTTTCTAATTTCCCTTGTGATTTATTCTTTGGCCCACTGGTTATTTAGAATTTGTGTTTTAATTTCCACTTAGTTGTGAATTTTCCTTCTGTTATACACTTCTAATTTCATTTCACTGTGGTCAGAAAAGATACTCGATATAATCTCAATCTTTGTTCAAATTTATTGAGACATTTTATGACCCAACATATACCCTACCCTATCCTATAATGTTCTATGTGCACCTGAGAAGAATCTTTGATTCTGCTGTGGTTGGGTAGGTCTGGTTATATAAATATGTGTTAATATATATATATATATATATATATATATACACACACACACACACACACATATATGTATATACACACACATATATACATATACACAAATATATAGTATCTAGTATCAAGTTTAAGTCTTCTATGTCCTTGTTGATTTTCTATCTACTTATATCCCGATCATTTACTTTTATTTTTTTTTGCTAAGTAATTTTTTATTGCAGTAAAATATACATAAAACATATATAACATAAAATTTATCATTTTAACCATTAATGAAAATATTAATTTAAAGTAAAATAGATATGGGGTGCCTGAGTGGCTCAGTCATTAAACGTCTGCCTTCGGCTCAGGTCATGATCTCCAGGATCCTGGGATCAAGCCCCGCATCGGACTCCCTGCTCCACGGGAAGCCTGCTTCTCCCTCTCCCATTCCCCCTGCTTGTGTTCCCTCTCTTGCTGTGTCTCTCTCTGGCACATAAATAAAATCTTTAAAAATAAAGTTAAATAGGGGCACCTGGGTGGCTCAGATGGTTAAACGTCTGCCTTCAGCTCAGGTCATGATCCCAGGGTCCTGGGATCGAGTCCCGCATCAGGCTCCTGGCTGAGCTGGGAGCCTGCTTCTCCCTCTGCCTCTGCCTCTCCCCCTACTCATGCTATCTCTGTGTCTCAACTGAATAAATAAAATCTTTAAAAAAAAAAAAAATTATAAAAAAAAATAAAATAAAGTTAAATAAATATATTTTTACTCTTAGTTCAGATGAGATCTCAATGAAGGCAGTTAACAGGACTCAATTAAGAAAGGGTTATAGAATAGCTGAATAAAAGTACTGGAAAGATTAGCTACTCTGCAAAGGTAAAAAATGGATGCCATCCAAGTGACACTCAGCCAAGTCTGGGATAGACTTAAAGCAGGTTTTAATGCTTTAAGTCTATGGCACTTTCTGGGTGCCTGGGTGGCTCAGTCATTAAGCCTTCTTAAAATTCAGCATAGGATTCCCCATCTTAATGAGATATGTAGCGACCTATCACACTCTAGCACCTGGTGTGGCCACTGCTCACGTGGGACAAAGGAACCATATGATTAATTACCTGGTAGCCTTCTGTTTTCTTCTGACACCACTTCAGCAAGGCATTCCTCTTTGAACCTCCATATTCTCTCGCCAATGCTGACAGAGGGTCCTTCCTTTCTTCCCTAAGTGAAAACAAGGAACCCAAAGTTAAAATATTTTTTATTTGAGCTCCATTATAAACCAGAAATCCCACAAAGAAGAGAACAGTGTCGGTTTGCATTTTTTGAATAGGATAATTGCACACACTAAGACATCTAATGGTAAGATGTGTCTTCACTCATTTGATTTTACTTACCAATTTTTACAGGGCCCTCCTAGACCCATCACTGTCGGGGTTTCTGCTGTCTGAAGGGAGGGACTCTATTATCCACACGGAAACTAGCAAAGATTCAGCACAACGTGCATTCACAATTAATGGAATGCACTCCGGAACGCTCGGAAGAGGGAAAAATAACCTGACACTGGCAGCACCTGACAGCTGTCACGGCCGCCTTTCACCCAACATCTTACCCTTCCATAATCTTTATGCTTTAGTTTTATTTTACTCATTTTTGTTTCCAACCTTTTATATCCTCAATCATT
This sequence comes from Neomonachus schauinslandi, assembly GCF_002201575.2. Classification (NCBI taxonomy): domain Eukaryota; kingdom Metazoa; phylum Chordata; class Mammalia; order Carnivora; family Phocidae; genus Neomonachus; species Neomonachus schauinslandi. Next base: position 67,109,750 of record NC_058416.1, read on the forward strand.
TCCTCTTTTTAAAAAACAAATCACTTATTGTAAATACAAAGGGCAAGATTATGCAAGGTGAAGGATTATAAGGCATAGTTCCTACCTTTAGGTGCTTACAACTGGGGGAAGCAGATAAGACAACAGATGGCAACAAATATCCATAAAACATCTCAAATGTGTTTACTGCTACGTTATACACTCTTTATTGACTATAGGTAATTGGAATTTTATCTTGCATAGAATAATGGGATTTTTCTGTAAATTCACTCACTCATTCAATACCTCCTTATACACCACTTTGCCAGGCAGTGTGCAAGTGCTGGGCAATGGGTAGTGAACAACACAGGGTCCCTGCCCTTCGAGGAACTTCAGAGTTTACTATAAGATAGATATATGTAGAAAGAAAAGAAAAGAAAGAAAAAGAAAATCCAACAGTGGCCACTTATAACTCATTTCTTAAAAATATACGTAGGGTACTTTTGGGCACTGTCAATTCCCTTGGAGGAAGAACAAATATCCTGCTCCAGATGAGACAATGAATCAAGATTTTGGGATCACTCTGGTGTTGATGCAAGGGAGGCATACGAGCCTACATATCCTGGACCAAATCCTTCCTTTTAGTAACTACTTTAGGACTACCTGGAGGGAGAGTACTTCTAAAATAACCTGCTCCTTCACAAGTGGTATACCCTTGAAAGCCTGGTCTAGTTTTTAGTGATTACTTTATAAATAAAGCAGAGATTCTATCCCACACCCCATAAACTTAGTCCAATAAGTGTCCCAAAGGTTATTATGTTACAAGCGGCTTAGTATTGTTCAGCGCATTGACTCTGTCTGTAGTCACCCTCCAAAGTAAGTTAGGAAATAAAAGAGTATACATTTAGAACTGAAGCTTTTACAATTGAGAGGTGCACTGAAGCAGCACCCATCTGATTTATCTTAGAACCAGAAGTAAAATACAAAAATTTCCAACCAGCAATTAAAACTGCTGCCTTGAAGAAATGTACTTTTATGCTTGCATGCCAGCCCACCAGACTCCTGCTTTGGTTTAAAAAGTTCAAAGTTTGTTATAATACCACCAAGCACAGGAAAAGAGAATGAAGATAAAGTTAAGATATGTGAATGAACACAAAAAAGCAAGCAAATAAATAAATAAATAAATAAATCTCCATCATGCTCAAACTAAAACTACTATAATCAATGTGAAAGGTTTATTCTGGCTCACACCAGGTCTATTTGTTTACAGAAACAGCTTAAAAAGCATCAAAGAAGAGTAATTCTATGGATTACAACGAGAAGCTGCAAAAAAAGATCCTTCCAAAGCCGGGGGGGTCATCTCTCATAACTTCTTCATTGTAAGATGAAGACACTTTCGGGGTGCCTGGGTGGCTCAGTCATTAAGCCTCTGCCTTTGGCTCAGGTCATGATCCCAGGGTTCTGGGATCGAGCCCCGCATCGGGCTCCCTGCTTGGCGGGAAGCCTGCTTCTCCCTCTCCCACTCCCCCTGCTTATGTTCCCTCTCTTGCTATCTCTCTCTGTCAAATAAATAAATAAAATCTCTAAAAAAAAAAAAAGATGAAGACACTTTCCAGGAGATGCCTTGTTGAAAATCACAGCTTCTGAGTAGGGAAGCCAGGAAGAGTGGGTGCCCTTCCCACAGGCACACTGCAGGTAGCCTACCACCCAGGACAGAGACAAGCATGGACAGTGCTCTCCCTGCATCAGCTTGGGCAGAGCCAAGAGCTACCCTCATCACTGCACCCCTACTTGCTCGGATGGTGCACTGTTGACGGGACCACTATTCTAAGGGGCTGGGCCCCTAGAGGCAGGGCTTTAAACACAAGTATATAATTTGAGTTTGACAGGCCAACTATTTTATCCAATATGAGGATAAAATGGAATGTCAATATAAAGCTAAGGTTCTGAAACCCACTCCTATCCCTCCTTCAATTCTTCTCAATACACTTCAATATCCCTATAACAATGTATGCTTCATTTCTGACATGTTTTTTTTCCTCTAAATGATAACTACTTCTTTTTTTTTTTTTTTTTAAAGATTTATTTATTTATTTGAGAGAGCGAGAAAGTACATGAGAGGGGGGAGGGTTAGAGGGAGAAGCAGGCTCCTTGCCGAGCAGGGAGCCCGACGCGGGACTCAATCCAGGGACTCTAGGATCATGACCTGAGCCGAAGGCAGTCGCTCAACCAACTGAGCCACCCAGGCGCCCAATAACTACTTCTTAATCCCAAGTGGCTTCTGACATTAGAGAAATACGAATAAAATATACTATTCCATTTTCAGGTATTGTTTATCAGTGATCAGTGTGGCATTACGTTCTCAGCTTCCAATCTAAAACAATTAGAGTCCCCTTTGGTAGCTCTCCTTCTTTCATTCCTTTTCTAGACATCTGTTTGCCAGAATCAATCATCTTTCCCTTTGAAAAGCCTCCAGAGTCCCAACCTCCCTTCACCATTTCCACTGCTATCATCCTGATCCGGGCTTGGTATCTTTGTCCCAGAAACATCATAATGTCATTTTAGTTGTGTTCCCCAACTTTTGTCCACAACAGAAGAATCCCTGAATCACCTTCTCACATTGATTTACTTACCCCACTTTATAGCTACTACCACATCCAAGTGACTCAATTGGACTATAAAGAGGTTCCATGTCTAGCCACACCCTACTGTCAATCTTTTCCTCCACGGCCCCTGGATGTGGTAGGTCCACACCTTCCTCTGGCCTTCTGTACCCATCCTCTGTGCATGTGCAGTACCCCCTACCCACAGCTCCCCAACCCTCAGTTACTCACCCTTCTATACATTGGCTCATGTCACTGACCTTGCCAAAGATACCAGCCCGCCCTCCCCACCCAGACGCCGCTCCTCTCGGAAGCCTTCCCTAACTCTCCACCCAAGCCCAATATTCCAATTCTACAACGCTTACTTTTGGGGAAAGGAAGCAACTCTTTTACATTGCCTTTCTTTTTATTATACCATCTTACCCAATTCTGGGCATAGAAGAGATGAGAAAACATTTAATAAGACACAAAGAAAAAAAATCAGCGCTCGACTGCCATTATTTTACAACCTGATCACCAATCTCCAAAGGCCAGGAGAGGTATGCATGAAATGCATCAGTATTAACTGTTCTCTACCTTATCCGACTTCGGGTGGTGGGGGTAACAGATGCCGTGGGAGAGGAGGACAGGGAAAGCTGTGGAGACGTGGTTCCCATAGCCATAAGAGAGGCCGGCGACGCTCCCTCAGGTGCAGAGATGTCTCGTTTCATCTCTTCACTACTTCGTCGAGACACTGATTGTGAGAAACAGTCATTATGCATTTTATAGAAATCTAGAAAAACATTTACTTTTATAAAACACTTTTAAATTGAGTTGAGATATTTTCTTCAGCAGGTTCCAAAAAGAGCAGAACTTACCACATATGAGGAAAAACTAACATTTTCATTATCATCCTGGTAACTTGAAAGGATTTATTTCTTTCACTAAGAAAACTGTAAAAAAGGTACAGCAGTTGAAATATGCACTGAACCCCACATTCCCTGAAGGTAGGAGTGTGTCTTATCCATCCCCATTAACACTCACAGAACCTATGTAGCATATAGTTGAGTATTCCAGAAATGTTCATTTAATCACAAATACAATGAAAACCAAAGGCTAATTAAAGCAATACTTGGCTGCTATTCACTGTCAACTAAAATAAACATAACCTTTCTACACTTGGCCAAGATACCATTAAAAGGAAAGAAAGGAAAGATACTTCATTTCAGGGCCACACTTAATTCTGGATCAGGCCATGTTTCTAAAAACATGAACCAGTGAGACAAACAGAAAACCAAAAGGTGTCAAGTCAACTACTGAGAAACAAGTTCAGGAAAGTTCTATTTTGAAAGGCTAGCACAGTAAGACATCACACCTTGTCAGAACTACAGAAAGTTCTCAGAACTGCTAAGTGGAAGTAGCCCGTGCTTCAGCCGTTGGTAACAGAGCCACAACAAAAGCCACTTTCTAGCAAGGAGGCGCTGACTAAGCGCAGGCCCTGGGCTAAATTCGGAGAGAAAGGAAACGTGAGCCAAAGTTCCTGACCTCAGACACACGCTCTCACATCAGAAGATGCTGGATGTGCAGGTGCCCCGAGCTGGCTGTAATCAATGCTGTACATCAGTAATTCTTCCCTGATGACTGACCTGGCCACCCCTCTTATTGACTAAAATGTTCTTGGTGATTTTAGGATAGCCACAACAGAACATAACTCTGCATTAGTAAAGTGATGTCTGGATCCAGAGGAGAGAGATGCTTTCTCCTATCACATGATCTTATTAGAATGATGTATTTATACATATTTCTGACATAATTTTATAATTATTCTTGTTTTTTCTTTCAATGTCAGATCTTCATATGCCTTAAAATCAGCAGTTTCAGTGGTGTGCTAGAAAACTGGCTGAGAACACCTTTCATCATTTTATATTAAATAGAGGAAACTGAGAAAGAATCGGAAGGACTCTGTGAGAAGAAAAGGCTTTGGGATGGTAATTTTGGCTGGACTTCCCACTAATATAAAGACCTGGCTATGACGTCTAAAAACTGTACTAACTTAAATCCCCGTACAAGTGGAAGGTTAACTGTATGAGGCAGAGTTACAGGAATTTCTCCTTCCCTGGTCCAATTACGAGTTGAGTTATAAAGGGTAAATAAAGGCCACAAAGGGAAAATAATGTGAGCAATTGATAAAATGGAGTTAGCCCTAGGAGACAAGGGGAGCCTGTCAAATTCACATTGTAGGATGGCTTTAGCATACTGGAAAAATCTGGCTTCTGGAGAATTTTTGGTGTGCTCTGAAATAAGTCCCGACACACTTTAGGATGGATAGCCTAATCTTTCACAACTACACTGACTTTGTATCAAGCTATATTTTTGGCACAACATCTAACCCGCTCCAGGCCTTTCTTGAATACTTGTTAAATAAATGGAATGATCTAGTTTTGAGGGTTTTTTGTTTTATTTATTTTAAAGATTTTATTTATTTAACAGAGAGAGGGAGAGAGAGAGGACACAAGCAGGGGGAGCTGCAAAGGGAGAGGGAAAAGCAGGCTCCCCACCATGCAGGGAGCCCAACATGGGGCTCGATCCCAGAACCCTGGGATCATGACCTGAGCCTAAGGCAGACACTTATCAGACTGAGCCAGCCAGGTGTTCCTGCTTTATTTTAAAATTACAGCCATGAAATGTGATTTCTATAGAATGTGGAAGATACAACAGGGGAAATTCAGAGTGAAAAATAATCAACTCAAGGGGCACCTGGGTGGCTCAGTCGGTTAAGCATCTGACTCTTGATTTCAGCTCAAGTCATGTTCAGGGTTGTGAGATCAAGCCCCACTCCAGGCTCCTGGCTGAGTGGGTAGTCTGCTTGAGTTTCTCTCTCTCTCTGCCCCCTCCACGCATTCTCTCTCTAAAATAAAAATAAATCTTTAAAAAGAAAAAGAATCAACTCAAGAGCTAAAGAGGCAAGAAAAGTTAAATAAGTCTAAAGAGAAAGCATTCAGTACCATTACTAAAACTTCTGGAAGAGTCTTTCTAAAGGAAATTCTAGATAGAAAGTCATTACCTGAGATGGTCTTGGCACTTTCCATGGCAGGTACTCTCGGCAGAGAAGCGGGTCGGCTGGTTGAAGATGTTCTTAATAGATGCTCTGCACAAAATGGGAAGGGTCAAAATAAAGACATCAGACACTGAACTTGAAGTCACAAAGGTAGCAGGAAGGTGAGCTCTCCTCCTCTCCCCCACCGCAAGCTCATCCTTCTTTCTCAATCTGGGGCACTCTAACAATCCCCCATGGAGCCCATGTCTACAAAAGAGCTTCCATAGACAAGGACCGTGGGAAAACATTTCATTCAGTGTTTGATTTCTAGGGATGAGATTTGACACAGATGAATGCTTCTAAATCACCGACTGCTACTTACCTCTCTGACACAATTCAACCAAAATTCAAAGATCCTCTATGTCGGTCTAAAAGTACAGACTAAATCAAAGCCTTGCCCTTATGTTCCTACCGATAGTGGGGAAGCCATACATACACACAACCAGAGACAAAGCAAAGTAAGTCAATCAGAGAAAGACATGTATCATAGGCCCTCACTGATATGAGGAATTCTTAATCTCAGGAAATAAACTGAGGGTTGCTGGAGTGGTGGGGGGTGGGAGGGATGGGGTGGCTGGGTAATAGACATTGGGGAGGGTATGTGCTATGGTGAGTGCTGTAAATTGTGTAAGGGAAAAATGAGGAGGGGGGGAATCGGGAGGGGGAGACGAACCATGAGAGACTATGGACTCTGAAAAACAAACTGAAGGTTCTAGAGGGGAGGGGGGCAGGGTGATGGGTTAGCCTGGTGAGGGGTATTGAGGAGGGCATGTACTGAATGGAGCAGTGGGTGTTATACGCAAACAATGAATCATGGAACACTACATCAAAAACTAATGATGTGGGGTGCCTGGGTGGCTCAGTCGTTAAGCGTCTGCCTTCGGCTCAGGTCATGATCCCGGGGTCCTGGGATCGAGCCCTGCATCGGGCTCCCTGCTCAGCGGGAAGCCTGCTTCTCCCTCTCCCATTCCCCCTGCTTGTGTTCCCTCTCTCGCTGTGTCTCGCTCTGTCAAATAAATAAAATCTTAAAAAAAAAAAAAAAAGAAGTCTCACAGCTTAAAAAGCCTAAAAAAAAAAAAAAAAACTAATGATGTAATGTATGGTGATTAACATAACATAATAAAATAAAAAAAAAGAGGACTGGACAATTAGAACAAGAATGACAAAGTATTATCAAACTGCAGAGTGAGAAGCCATTCACTTTGATTTCAGGCAGCAGGGAGGTCTTCAACAACATAATGACATTAAGCTGGGCTTTACCAGTAGAGAAGTGGGGACAGTATCTTGGCCAGAAACAAGGAGAACAAAGGTATAAGGACATTCGAGTTACAAAACAGTAAAATTCCAGTGTGGCCTCAACACAGGGCATATGGAAATCAGAGAGGGCCGCAGGAAAAGGGGCTCTGAAGGGGAGATGAGGCTGACCGACAAGAGCCTCCATTACCTGGTATGTGGACTTCAGTCTGAGAGCCACCAGGAAGCCCCAGACCTTTCTGAGAGTTTGGGAAGGAAGCATACAGGTACCGCCTCTACGCCCAGCTTGCAGCCGTGCCCTACACCACCCCTCCCTTGCTCTCTAGACTCGAGCTGCCCTGGCACTTTCTGGAGTTCCTCAAACATTGGCACAAGCTGCTCCCCCGCCTCGTTCTCCTCCTCCATTCCCGCTGTAGCCTGGCTACCTTCATCATCCTTCTGGTCTAGCCTCAACCTCACTTCCTCAGGACCTGCCCGTGCCCCCCTCCCACCCCCGGATGGCAGCCCCAAATAGACCAGCACACTTCTTCCCTCAGGCTACAAGCCTGACAAGGCTGTCATCAGGCCAGGACGACAAGCACCAGGACGGACAGACTAGATGTGTTCTGCCAGGTTGCCACATGCTAAAGATGCGTGATCAGCATGAGGGAAAACACCACCTCTTAAACTTACTGAACACCATTAGCCTCACTATCCAAGAATGACCCCACAGCAAACATATTTTAACAGATCATTCACCACTTCTTTTTAAGAACTGACAATTTAAAAAATAGTTCCTCTCAGAATACCATGATGTCAAAAGTATGGCATGACATCTTTCAAGGATAGTGCACCTATTGTTCCAGAATCTATTTTCTAAGTGTATGAAGAACATTTGGTTACCAAATGTTGTAACTACACACAACTTTGGGAAGGATGTACTTACTTTCTTAATGAAGATAGGACTTATATAGCCTAGAGTCACTACATCTTTCCAAATCTGAACAAACATCACCTCTGTGCAAAGAGCCCACAAGCAAGCATCAATCAGAATTCTGAACCCTGTCAGCAGTTGGCATTCATCCTCACAGGAAGAGCATATTATGCACAAAGTCTGACAGACAAAACAAAGTTAGTAGAACACGGAAATAGTAGGAAACAGAAATCAACATTTTTAATTTAATCAAAATTTCCATTTTACAATTATGCAAGTAGTCATTTCCCTAAAATCTTAATCTCCCAAAGAACATAGCAAATGAAGAAGGTGAAAACAAAGCTTGTAGAGACAAATGAATCCAAACAAGGAGTGTGTCGGCTAAGGCAATAAGCCCTCGTCATTCCCTACAGGGAAAGTGTTTCTAAATTACCTTCTTTCTTTCTCTTTCACACTGTACACTATAGGCGCACAACTGAAACAAAGTTCACGAAATTTACTGCTGATTCCTTTGCTCAACCCTGGTTAAGGCTTTCCTTACTGCATGTCTAAGGAGCTGTCTCCATTCAGCAGGTGGTCCCCTACCACAGACCAACACCTACTTTTTGAAAATGTACAAAATTGTACTGAAGCCCTCAATAAGTTATTCTTTTCAAAATTCTTTGTGGTCAACTTCAACGGGCACAACATAGTCTGCTGCCATTCCATGAAGTGTTTTCATTGTGAGACTCACCCTTGCTCAGAGGCTCTTGTCCCATTGTGAGCACATGTCCATTTACTACTGCTGTCAGCCGCTGGGTTCAGTCTGCATGTTAAACTGTCAGTTTATCGCTCTTCAGCAAATAAGATTAGTGTATTACAGTCATATGTGGCAAGCAGGAGAGATTATATTTTATAGTAACAGAGTCTATTCTACTGCCGTTTGGAGCTTTTCTTGTCTTTAATCCATTCATTAAACAAAAATCATTTGGGTGTCCACTACTTGCTAGGCACTGGGCTTGGTGAGAAGGTTAGAGAAAGGAACAAAGGAGGCAAGAAATTTACCCTTACAGAACTCAGAATCTAGAGCAGAAGCCAGGTATTAAAAAAAAAAAAAAATCATTACAAGTGAGGGATGCTAGGAAAGAACAAGTACATGGGGCTCTGGAAACACAATAGGGGATGTGACCTGCTCTTGAGGGGAGGTCCGGAAAAGCCTCCTCAGGAAATGACATCTCAGTTCAGATGAGAAGGGTAATTAATAGCTTTTACACAGGCAAAGGAGAGGTTGAAGGGGAGACAGTGTTCTCAGCTGAGTGCTCAGCACACAGCAGAACAACTCCAGGGCAGCGACGTTCAGAGGACGGGGAAAAGAGCAGATGAGAGGGCAAAGGCAGGCTGGGAGGGCCAGAACAGGCAAGGGAAAGTATGCAGGCGATGCAGGCCAAATTAAGGAGTTTGGACTGTAGGCTGTTAGCAATGGGGAGCCAATGAAGGCACTTAACCGACTGAGCCAAGATGTGAGCATTTTTAAATGACAATGGAAGAGAGCCAGTAGACAGGGTAAAGCTGAAGATCTGAGGCTAACAGCATCTGTGACAGCCAAGGGGGTGAGATCCAGGGCTCAGGGGGAAGAGATAAACCTACACAGAGATGTTCTGTTCACATCCAACAGGCAGCGATAACAGGAGCATACTAGGTCTGCTACTTAATTCTCTCTTATTTTAGAAATCACAGAAATAAACAGGTACAGGCAGTTGTCCCTTTATTGTTTCCCAAAACAAATTTACAGGCAAAATAGTGGGTTTTAAAATAGGAGCCTAAATAGCCAACTTCTGTTCAGAGAGTAGTTCCAAACGGACTGATGCTCCTGCCAAAAACGAGTATAAAATCTGAAAAAAAAAAAAATGAAAATCAACCACTTAAAGGCACTGAAGAGAATCCAAAAGCAGGCAGAAAATGAAAGGAGTAAACGCATGGAAGAATGAAAAGAGCACGGGGCGAGTTTCCCAGTTTATGGCTATAGGCATGAGTGCGGGCCCCAGGTGAGGCCATACAGGACAGCTGGTAGAACACACAGCTTTACTGCCCTGAAGAAGCAGAAGACAGATCTCAGGACAACCAAAACTGCTGAAAAGGGGGAAATACCAGAAAGAATCACAAATTCTATATATAGACTCTGCCCAATTCTCTCACTGACCTCTGAAAACCACAAGCACTCAGATTCCAAGGAGTTGAAATTAAGGACAAAATAACTGAACAGGGATTTCAATTGAAGGAAAAGAGGTTAGATGGAGTTTGAGATGAGCCAAGTTAACTGCTATGCTATCAAAAAACAAATTTCTGCAGAGGAACAAAACAGAAAACAATCTCTACAACGTGTGATTCACACCAGCCAGAATATAATTCAAAATTACTAGACATACAAAGAGAGAGAAAAAAGTGACCCATATGCAAAAGAAATGGAAACCCACCCAAAGATAACCCATGTTGGAATTAGCAAAATTTAAAGCAGCTATTACAGATAAGCTCGACATTATAAAATATATATATATATGTTCTCAACAAATGAACAATGAGCAATCTCAGCTGAAAGAGTTACAAGAGTGTGAGACCGGCGCTCCCTGAGACACAATATGCAAGGGCAGCCGAGAGCAGAATGTGGAGCAGACACTGAGGGAACTCCTCCCAAACACCAGCCCTCCTCTAAACACAAGGATCACCAGAGCAGTTGGAAGCCTGGTGTGCACTAAGGACACCACAGCAACTTAACAAAACTCAAACCCAGCCCAGCTCCTGAACAGATCAACTCAAATTCCCACACTAAACACCTACCAGAAAGAGGTGCCCATGCCAAGGCATAAAACCAATCTACTGCCCTATATAAGATGTCCACATTGCAACAAAGAAGTCTAAAATATATAAAAAGCAAGAAAAAATGGTATATCCAGTTTACTATGTCAAGGCACAAAGTAATCAATAAAACCGACGCAGATATGGCAGACATGTTGGAACTATCTGATAGGGCATTTAAAATACTACGATGAATATGTCAGCGCCTGTCATGGAAAGAGTAGACAAACAAACAAGATCAGCTAGGCTTTCCTATTTGATTTTTGCTTATGGTTTCCATCTCTCTGCTAAAATTAGATAAATAAAACTGTGAGAACCATGTCTCTAGTTCTCAACTGAAAGTAAGTTTGCCAATATGCCATCGTCTTGAGGTATTTTTCACTGTCACACCTGGGGCTTACCCACTAGGGGGTGCTTACCACCTAGTGGGTAGAAGCCAGGGAGGCTGCTAAACACCTTACAATGTGCAGATCAGAATGAACTTTACTAGATACAAAATTTTTTCTTAAATGATCAGAATTGGGGGGAGAGGGGATGAAATGCAGACTGGACAAAATTAATCTAACTGCATTACAAAAGCATGACATAACCATACTGAGAGAGTGGTGAAAAAGGGGCCGAGCTAAGTAGAAAAATGGTGTTTTGACTGGATACTCTCAGGCTAAACACAAAATGAACTGTACGCACTGGACTCCGTGGATCTGCTTTTCACAGGGGTATGGTATAGCAACCGTGAAACTACCGGATATGTACAGGAGGGTTCAACGAATACATAAGGGTATTATGGACAATGACAGCCACATTGCTCGTTGTCAGGAGAAAGAAGGTACAAATAAGGAGCGGGAAAAGGTTAGAATAAGCCCTTTGATGGTGGCTTGGAGTCAAGAGGTATCAGCATAAACTCACGGTTTTTGATAGACAGATACAGAAATAACCCTTACGTGTGTGTATGCGCGCATGGGTTGGTACTCATGCAAAGTTTTCCTAACTCTACCCACGGAGGGATTAAAGGCAGTGACGCCTCAGTAGCAACGAGCATATCTAGCACCCAGATCTTGTTTCCTAAGTACTAGTCTCTAATAAAAACTAACCAGGGCTCCTTGGAGAACTTGATTCCAGAGCTGCTGCAGGAAAAAGAACAAGTCTGGATCACTTTGTGGTGCCCAAAAGTAACAAAATGCTTTTTTGGGGGGAGGGGTTTGCATTAAAAGAGCAAGGTTCAATTGTGAAAGAGCTCCAAATGGTTCCCAAGTTGGAATAATTTGAGGAACAACAAAAAAATAACAGTAAGAAATTACAACCCAAAGAATAAATACCCATGAGTCTATACTAATACAAATATATGTTAAAAAAAATAAAACAATAAGTATAATGATGTGAGTAATTCCATATAGAAAGAATGAGAAAACAGAAAATCACTGGTATGGAATACCACAGTAATAATTCCTGCAGGCAAAATTACACAAATGGATGCTAAAATCAGTGAGAGAAATTTATTACTAGCAGACAACCATCCTAACCAAGTGATCACGGCCAACATGGCTAGTAATAATATGTACTGACCTCATTTGCCCCTGATATGATACCTGAGAAGGGCCCTCACCTCTGTCAGCACTGCTTTGCCGACAGTGCATAACCTCAACCCAATCAGGAGAAAATACCACACAAGCCCATACTGAGAGATATTCTAAAAAAGTAATTGGCCAGGGGGCGCCTGGGTGGCTCAGTCGGTTAAGCGACTGCCTTCGGCTCAGGTCATGATCCTGGAGTCCCGGGATCGAGTCCCGCATCGGGTTCCCTGCTCAGCGGGGAGTCTGCTTCTCCCTCTGACCTTCCTCCCTCTCGTGCTCTCTGTCTCTCATTCTCTCTCTCGCAAATAAATAAATAAAATCTTAAAAAAAAAAAAAAAAAAAGTAATTGGCCAGTATTCTTCAAAACTGTCAATGTCACGAAGACAGAGAAAGACTGATGAACTGGTGGAGGCTTCAGGAGGTAAGACAACTAAATGCAAAGTGGGGCCCGGGATTTGATTCTGGAATTAAAAAAGGATATCAGTGGAAAAACTGGTGAAATCCAAACATCTGTAGTTTAGCTAATTGTATGTTAACAATATTGATTTCTTATTTTTGATAACTGCCCTATGGCTGTATAGGATGTTCATGTAAGGGAGGCTGAGAAAAGGTGTAAGAGAAAGCTCTAGTATTTTTCCAACTCTTCTATAAGGCTTACCTCAAGAGTTTAAAGACAGAGTACCTTAAATAAATATTGCAATTCATGCTCGAATCTACCAACTGCAACCTACCTTGAGAAGACCTTTTCAACGACCTGTATCCATGTACCTAGTTAGCAGATCTATCCTTTCCTGCTTATTAGGCCATAAATGTTAATTCACATCTTATTTACTAAGAGTCGCTGAGGTGGCACAATCATGACCCTAAGCCAACAATACCAAAAAAGAGCATCTGATTAGTCCATTTATAGTAAGATTTCTCTGCTCTGAAATATCTTCCCCTCAACTGACATGTAAGCATGATGCTAAAATAGAACAAAAACCCCATCCCTATTATAATATACTTAACTGGAAAAAACACCAAATTCTCTAATTTAAGTGTAGAACAAGAGGCAGCACCTTTGAAAGTTTCAGTAATGAAATCATTGAAATTTTCTCAATGAAAATTGTAGATTAATCTTTGATTTATGCCACGATAAAAGAAACAGTCAAGCAAGACAAGCATTTCAAGAGAGAGCCTGGAAATCCTACTCTCTTATCACAGTTTAAATAACCATGGTGGCTTTTTATAACCAAGAATCACTTGGTTGTTTTTAGTTTTATAAGTTATTTCTTTCTCTAATGACTGTTTAAAATAAAAGATCACACTATCAACAAATTCTCAGATAAAAATTCACCTAAGTATGTTTCCTGCTCTCTCCTGTATTTGCCCTGCTTCAGCTAAGCCCCATGAAGGCATTATAACAGACTGAAGTGGAGAAGTAGACCACCATTAACACACACCAACCATACCCCCAATAGCCATATCATTTGATACATTACCAGATAATAAAACGAGGAGAGGCAGGGAAAGGTTTCATTCAACAGAGCCCCAAAGACATTTAACACATTTAGTCTGTGTCAATAACCTTGGCCCACGGATCTTCTACACCCCCACTCCGTACCCACAAAAGCCAAGGTAATAGGAAAAATTCTTTGCCCAATTTCCCCAATTTGTCCCTTCCTAAGAATTACTTGGGGTGCCTGTGAAAAGGAAGTTTCCAAGCTCCCTTTCCTATAGAGTCCATGGCAGTAGACCTGAGGTGAGGCCCAGGATTCCCTATTTCACGAAATGACTCAGGTAAGTCTTATCAACAGGTAAATTCGAGAAATACTGTTGGTGCTGGCTTTGCCCAGTAAACCTTGCCCTGCTGTGAGCCAATCAAGAAGAATCTGGAAGGCAGCTGTTCAAAGGGCAGAAGGCTCTGAGGGTCAGCTTCAGCATGGCCTCCGGAGTTCTGGAAAGCCCTGAGTCATTTCTCATTGGAGCATGGGGCATCTCCACTTTCCTCAGAGGCCAAGTGGGGCCTGGGGACTCAGTTTTCTCTGGTGTCCAAGGATGACTTCAAGGCTCTCCAGATGGGGTGGGTCACTCCCACAGGGCTGTCACAGGCCCAGTGTTATACCTATTTTCAAAAGCTTTGGCATCCTGGCTCCTGGTTCCAACTGTACCTGGATCAAAAGGTTGACTTTATTGACAGAACGGGGGCAGATGCAACAAGCAGTTGAGTGGGAGTGCTCCTGAACCCCTGGCTTCCATCTTTGCCCTCAGTGCCGGCAGCTTTAAGATGCCCAAAACATAATGTGTGGTGATGCTTTCTCACAACCACCTGTCGGTAGCTAAGCAAAATCGTGCAGACCCTGGTGGCCTTACAATGAACTAAAATCTTGTACTCAGACAATAAAGAGCCATCCTTCTCAGCCACTTGTGCTACTAAGAAGTTCACACTCTAGGGCGCCTGGGTGGCTCAGTTGGTTAAGCGACTGCCTTCGGCTCAAGTCATGATCCTGGAGTCCCGGGATCGAGTCCCGCATCGGGCTCCCTGCTCGGCAGGGAGTCTGCTTCTCCCTCTGACCCTCCCCACTCTCATGTGCTCTCTCTCATTCTCTCTCTCTCAAATAAATAAATAAAATCTTAAAAAAAAAAAAAAAAAAAAAGAAGTTCACACGCTAATAGTAATAAAATCTAACAGCATTTACTGTGGACTAAAACCTGTGCTAAGCCCTTTACACGCTGTAACGTGCCCTTCATTCACTCATCTCACAACTTATTATCAAGAGCCCAGTACGACAATAGGTGCTGAGATACCTCAGTGAACCAAACAGACAAAAATCCCTGAATTCACGGACCTCACAGTCTAGGGAGGTAGACAATAAAAGTTATAGACAAGTAAACTATGCAGTATGTCCGAAGGGTTAAGTACTTAGTTAAACTAAGTTTTTTAAAGGGGAGAGGGGTTTGGGAAGGGGCGTGTGGAGGAGCGTGCAGGTTGTAATTTTAAATATGGCACTCACCAGCTAAGGGGAGCCTAGAGCAAAGCCTTGAAGGAGGGCCCAAGTGAGCCGTGTGGACATGTGGCAGAGCGCTCTGGGAGAGGAAGCGCCAGCACAAGGCTCCAAGGTCGGGAGTGTGCAGAGTGCCCAGGGAGCACAAGGAAGCCCATGTGGCTGGTCAGAGTGACCAAAAGAGATACATGGTGAGGCCAGAGAGGAAACCAAGGCCACGATGGGAGGGCCTGAAGGCCACTAAGAGAACTCTAGCTCTTCTTCTGAGAGAAATGCGGAGCTGAATAGAATGAAGTGTTCCAATTTATCTTTTTCAGGATTACGCTGGCTGTAGGGTTAAGAATAGATTGTGAGGGGGGATTAGGAATCTTCTGTCAGAACCCAGGTGAGATGATGGTGGCTTGACCAAGGAGGTGGTGGTAGAGGGAAGAGCAATGCTCCACCTCTGGATGTAGAGACAATGGGAGTTTCCTAAAGAACAGAACAGTTCTGTTACTTTGTCTGGTGACAGATGGTAACTAGACTTATTGTGGTGATCATTTTGCAACATGTACAAAAACGTGAATCATTGTGTTGTATGCCTGAAACTAATATAATGTTGTCTGTCATTTATACTTCAATTAAAAAATTGATTTGACTGGGGTGCCTGGGTGGCTCAGTCATTTAAGCATCCGACTTCTGATCTCAAGCCCTGTGTTGGGCTCTACGCTGGGCATGGAGCCTACTTTAAAAAAAAAAAAAAATTTATTTGATCGTGGAAAAAAAAAAAACCTAACAGTTTGCAGATATGGGGTCTAAGATAAAGAAGGGAGCTAAGGATGACTCCGAGGTTTCTGGAGGATAAAACTACCATTAACTGAAATGGAAAAGACAGATTACAGGTAAGACAAGTTTCGAAAATGTGGAAATCTTGTCCTGGACGCACTCCATCTGAGATTATTCGACATCCAAATGGAGTTGTCAAGTAGGCAATTGGGTATATTAGTCTAGAGTCTAGAGGAGAGAAACAGGCTGGAGATGTCAGTTTGACACTAGCAGTTAAAGCCATGAGAAACAATACAGTGGCAGAGTAAGTAAGCGAGGGAGGCCCAGGAACTGAGCTCGGAGGTATGCCGCCACTTGCAGGTCAGGAGGAGGTCAAGCACAGGGGATGGAGGAGCAGCCAGGCAGGAAGAAGACACAAGAGTGTGGCATTGTGGAAATCAAAACGAACATCCCAGAAGAGAGAGTGCTCAATGGCACCCTACACATACATAATCCTTAGTGGATCCACCTGGGAAGCAAGGGTGGGAACACAGTCAAAATGTAAAGAGAGACTTGACACCTTCCACTATTTTTACCCTTAACAGAAAGACCTTCTGAGGAGAGAAAAGACCTCAAGTCATAACTGATGAATGTACCAGAGCTAAGAAGTAGGGGTAGAAGGCAAGCCCTTGTGCAGGGATGGTAGCAGCAGCACCATCTTTTTTTTTTGTTTTTTTAAAGATTTTATTTATTTGACATAGAGCGACACAGTGAGAGAGGGAACACAAGCAGGGGGAGTGGGAGAGGGAGAAGCAGGCTCCCCACTGAGCAGGGAGCCCGATGTGGGGCTCGATCCCAGGACCCTGGGATCATGACCTGAGCCGAAAGGCAGACGCTTAACGACTGAGCCACCCCGGCGCCCCCAGCAGCACCATCTTGTGCTCCATTATCCCTAAGTGTATGCACAAGCAGCTTACCTGAGTATGAGGTGTACCTGCGACTGGCAGGGAAAGGGCCAGTCCCACCACCAAACGGGGCACCTCCTGCACAGGTGCTCCATGGCGCCCACAGAGCATCCTCTGGGTTGTTTGAGGGACTAATTCTCACAAGTCTGCTTATTTTTTAACCCACACCTGCTGAAACCTTGTAGTCACATGCATAAAGGCTAACTGCCACAACCGAGAGAATGCGCAGAGGAAAACTTGGAGGCGATCGGCCTACATCAACTGAGAGGAGCCTGGGGCTCCTGAGGGCATGCATCCCGGCTGAGCACATCCACATCTACCCCAAATGAAGCTTGACCTTTACAGCACCATGCCCCAGTGCCACAGACCAATTTCCAGCGCACTTCAGCACCATGCAGGAAGAGGCAGTACAGGGTCAGAGAAGGAGCTCAGACCTTGAAAGGCAGGAGACGTGGGTTCTGGTGCTGGCTCTACCATAAAAGCTGTGTGAAGAGGCGCCTGGGTGGCTCAGTTGGTTAAGCGACTGCCTTCGGCTCAGGTCATGATCCTGGAGTCCCGGGATCGAGTCCCACATCAGGCTCCCTGCTCGGCAGGGAGTCTGCTTCTCCCTCTGACCCTCTCATGCTCTATCTCATTCTCTGTCTCAAATAAATAAATAAAATCTTTAAAAAAAAAGGGCGCCTGGGTGGCTCAGTTGGTTAAGCGACTGCCTTCGGCTCAGGTCATGATCCTGGAGTCCCTGGATCGAGTCCCGCATCGGGCTCCCTGCTCGGCGGGGAGCCTGCTTCTCCCTCTGACCCTCCCCCCTCTCATGCGCTCTCTCTCTCTCATTCTCTCTGTCTCAAATAAATAAATAAAATCTTTAAAAAAAA